>NC_079212.1:145186639-145419139 GCF_029633865.1 Lampris incognitus | reverse complement strand
GCAGCAAGACAACGACCCTAAGCACACAAGTCCTTCTACCAAAGAACGGTTAAAGAAGAATACAGTTAATGTTTTGGAACGGCCAAGTCCAAGTCCTGACCTTCATCCGATCGAAATGTTGTGGAAGGACCTGAAGCGAGCGGTTCATGTGAGGAAACCCACCAACAGCCCAGAGTTGAAGCTGTTCTGTACGGGGGAATAGGCTAACACTCCTCCAAGCTGATGTGCAGGACTGATCAACAGCTACCAGAAACGTTTAGTTGCAGTTATTGCTGCACAAGAGGGGGGGGGGGGTCACACCAGATACTGAAAACAAAGGTTCACATACTTTTGCCACTCACAGATATGTAATACTGGATCATTTTCCTCAATAAATAATGACCAAGTATAATATTTTTGTCTCATTTGTTTGATTGGGTTCACTTTATCTACTTTTAGGACTTGTGTGAAAATCTGATGTTTTAAGTCATATTTATGCAGAAATATAGAAAATTCTAAAGTGTTCCCAAACTTTCAAGCACCACTGTGTGTGTATATATATATGTGTGTGTGTGTGTGTGTGTGTGTGTGTGTGTGTGTGTATATATATATATATATACACACACAATACACACACACACACACACACACACACACACACAATATGGACAAAAGTATTGGGACACACCTCTTAATCATTGAATTCAGGTGTATCATTGCCACAGGTGTATAAATCCAGCAGCCAGCCATGTAGTCTGCATTTACAAACACTTGTGAAAGAATGGGTCATTCTGAAGAGCTCAGTGAATTCAAGCGTGGTACTGTCATAGGATGCCACCTTTGCAATAAGTCAGTTCGTGAAATTTCTCCCATGCTAGATATTCCACGGTCAACTATAAGTGGTATTATTGAGAAGTGGAAGCGTTTAGGAACAACAGCAACTCGGCCATGAAGTGGCAGACCACGTAAAGTCACACAGCGGGGTCAACGAGTGCTGAGGCTCATAGTGTGTAAAAGTCGTCAACGCTCTGTTGACTCAATAACTGCAGAGTCCCAAACTTCCACTGGCATTAACAGCAGCACAAAAACTGTGTGTCAGGAGCTACATGGAATGGGTTTCCATGGCCGAGCAGCTGCATGCAAGCCTTACATCACCAAGCACAATGCCAAGCGTGGGATGGAGTGGTGTAAAGCACGCTGCCACTGGACCCTGGGCAGTGGAAACGGGTTCTGTGGAGTGACGAATCACACTTCTCTGTCTGGCAGTCTGATGGACGAGTCTGGGTTTGGCGGATGCCAGGAGAACGTTACCTGCCTGACTGCATTGTGCCAACTGTAAAGTTTGGTGGAGGAGGGATAATGGAATGGGGTTGTTTTTCAGGGGTTGGGCTAGGCCCCTTAGTTCCAGTGAAGGGAAATCTGAATGCCTCAGCATACCAAGACATTTTGGACAATTCTATGCTTCCAACATTGTGGGAACAGTTTGGGGAGGGCCCTTTTCTGTTCCAGCATGACTGTGCCCCAGGGCACAAAGCAAGGTCCATTAGGACATGGTTGGGTGAGTTTGGTGTGGAAGAACTTGACTGGCCCGTACAGAGCCCTGACCTCAACCCCATCGAACACCTTTGGGATGAACTAGAACGGAGATTGCGAGCCAGGTCTTCTCGTCCAACATCAGTGCCTGACCCCACAAATGCTCTTCTGAATGAATGGGCAAAAATTCCCACAGACACACTCCCAAATCTTGTGGAAAGCCTTCCCAGAAGAGTGGAAGCTGTTATAGCTGAAAAGGGGGCCAACTCCATATTAATGCCTATGGAGTTGGACTGATATGTCATAAAAGCTCCTGTGTAATGGCCAGGTGTCCCAATACTTTTGTCCATATAGTGTATGTATGTATGTATGTATGTATGTATGTATGTATGTATGTATGTATGTGTGTGCGTGTGTGTGTGTGTCTGTGTGTCTGTGTGTCTGTGTGTCTGTGTGTGTGTGTATCTCACATCATCCAGTCGTGGAAGCACACTGGAACTCTGTCATTTCAGCTTGCTATTCAACAGGAGAACGTGTCTCTCATCAGATATTGTGTGCAATCTTATCTCCATCAGGATTTCTCTGCACACTGCCTCGCTGCCTCTCATTATTTGAGATGTGGCGATTAGTCAAGTGTCTTTGTGGTTTGTAGGTGAATCCTGCTGTGTCAGCCCTATCTGTTGTATGCATCGTTACGTGCACGGCGTGCAGCTCTCCACACTGACGTGCACAAAGACCGAACACCTTTGATGAGGAGCTTTGCCAATTTGGACTTTATCTATCTGTGAGCTGAACAAAAGCAGGGAATGTGGGCATAAAGAGTGCTGAATATGATGTAAATGTTATTTTTACCAAGATGAGGATAACGCACTGCAGCCAAACACTGTGTGCAATGTGGCAATGAGCAACATGACACCCCCCCCCCAAAAAAAGTAGATAGATACATAGATAGGTGAAGCTTCTAAGTGCATTAGAAAAACTTTCTGTGTCTTATGTACAGGCAGTTTAAATGTGCTGTTTGTCAACCCACCGATCTTTAGAAGGAACAAGGCGGTCATTTTGACCGTTTTGGGTTTTCAAAGTTTAACAGACCTGCTGCTCCCTGAATGCTCCTAAAACGGCACATATTTCATTAAAATGAGTTTTACATCAATTCCACACAAAAAAAAACAAGTCATGATGAGATCTACCTAAAACGACCATAAGCGGTCAAAATGACCGCTCGTAATTTGCGCGTGATCGTGCGCGTCATGTCACTCTTTTATGACGCGTGTTGGTCGCGTCAGTGCCTTCGTGAAGTTCATTGCTATTTATGACGTGTTTTGCCTCTGTCCTGGAAACGCACTAGCGCCCTCCAGTGGAGAGAAACAGTCTAAACTTGATGTGTGATTATGTCCAACACGTCTGGTTACAGACGCCGCTACAGACGCACCATGACCACCACCGAGGCGCTGCAGGATTTACAGGCGCTGGACCGCGGCAGGGCCGGAGCTAGGCAGCTGCCCAGGGTCTAATTGCCACGGGGGGGGGGGCAGACAGACGGATAAGAACATCAGCTTCTGGTCTATATTTCAAAATAATTGCGGATAATAAAAAAAAAATCAACCTACAACTTTATTTCAATGTAGTTTTGAAGCGGTGCAGCCTCTTACTTCACCGCCAGGGCTGTGACTTCTTTATTCATCATTACACAACGCAAGCACCTTGCTAAGTCTCTCCGGTTTAGTCAGTACACGCATCGTGCCCGTATGTCAGCAGTAGCCTCTCGGCAGCAAAACGGGAAAAGCCGAAAAATGAAGAGGAAGAAAGAAAACGACAGAAAGTGGCTTTGCAAAACTTCCTCTCGGGGCTTCAAAACCCACAGAAGCCAGCCTCCATCACCCGGCTGCACGACCCTCCGCACCCAGAGAGTGGACATCCGAGGCGGGCGGGCCTGCAGCAGGCTCGTCTGATGCTGGTGACGTCAGCAGCATCAGGCGGGCCTGCAGCAGGCTCGTCTGATGCTGCTGACGTCACCAGCAGAGCAGCAGCAGCGGGCTGCAGAGCAGCAGCAGCTCCGAGGAGGAAGCTTCTTCCACAACGGACGACACAAAAGCACCACGAGTAGGAGGGGTGGCAGAAACAAACATTAACTGATAAAAACGAAGGCGATGCAAATGCACGTGAATTGAAAAACAGAGGGGCAAAAACGGGTGTGAAGCAAAAAATAGAGCGGCGAATCACCAGAGAAGCGGGACTCTGGCTCGATGGCAGAGGACAAGGCGGGAACGGAACGGGCCGGAGAACGCGAGCCAAACGCTTTCTCCACGGAGCAGCTTGACCCAGACAGCGGGATGCGAGCTACTCCTCCGACCCTGCGAGGTGGGACAACCTTCCCCACAAACCCCGGGACTAGCCAGCCCCAAACAAGCCGTGTCACAACACTGGGGATTCCTCTGCATCCCTGAGAAAACACCGAGATACCAACCGAAGCTTATACCCGGGGGACATTTCTTCAGGAGAACACTCATGCAGAAGTCCTGCCGAGAGAATGGTTAGTATACTCCCCTCTAGTGGCTCGGTATTGTTATTGCCGTAAGTTGTTTCCTCAAAGAGACGCTGCGTTTACCAGCGGATTTAGTGACTGGACGAACGCTTCCAGTCGCTTCCATCAACGTGAAGATTCTATGGACCATCGCAGCGCGTGCCTAGTCCGTCATCGCTTGGAAATAAAAATGCACGAGCCGATTCAAATTCAGTCCACCGAGTCGAATCCGAGAGAGCGTGCTGGGTACAGTGGCGACCGTCCAGTTTCTGGCTCCCCGAGGACTGCCCTTCCGCGGCGGGGAGGTGCTGTCAGCATCGCCCCGCAGTGGCAACTCTTTGGGCTGCTTGGGGCTAATTAGCCGCTTTGACCCGCTGTTATCAGAACATTTCGCCAAGTACGGAAACGAGGGCAGGGGAAATACTCATGATTTGTCCTCTACCGTTTGCGATGAGGTTATTCAGCTGACGGCTGAAAAGGTCCTGCGTGCCCATTGTTAAAGAAATTAAAGATGGCCAGTATTATTCTGTCATTGTGGGTTCAACACCTGACGTCACACACGTTGATCAGCTCGCCTTGATAATTCACTATGTCCACCAGGAGAGTGGCGACCTGTGGAGAGGTTTCTAGGATTCATACCACTGCATGGTGACAGCACAGAACACATGGAGACAAGGCTCAAAAAGACCTGGACACTGAGTTACTGGACTGTGATATGGCAGGTAAATATCCTGGACTTCAGGCTAGAAGAAGAAAGGAAAACCCTCTCGCTGAATTTGTACCATGCTCTGCACATTCTCTTAATTTGGTTGGCACATGTGCGGCAGAATGTTGCCCAGAAGTCTACACAACTTTCCCTCAGTTCCGAAACGGCGGTGGGAGATTCTAACCTCGCACCTCACAAAGCGCGAGCCAGGTCTGACACTGAAAAGCCTTTCTGCCACTAGGTGGCCCGCTTGAGCTGACGCAACGAAGGCTCTGAGATTTGGCTGCAAAGCCATTCAAGAAGCGTTGAACGAAATCTCTTGTTGCCCACGGAGCCCCCTGGCAGCGCAATGCGACGCATGTCAGTTAATAACCTACTGGGCACCCTTGGAGCTGCAGTTATGTATGGGATGACATTCTCAAAAAAATAAATCTAACCAGCAAAGCGTTGCAGGGGGTACAAATACTAGATATATGCACGGTTCCTATTCTGTACAATTCACTTACAGAATTCCTAGGCAAAGCCAGACACGAATTTGAAGCGGACGAAGCAGAGGCTAAACTCTTGCAGCAGCTGAGGCCTACAGGGCTGACAGCCAAAGAACTCGAGCGAGGAAAGTCGTGCTCGGCGAGCGCGCAGCTCCAGACGTCAGACGCTCGGGACGGGATCTTGATTGACACACATTATGTCATCTGTGACTGCGTGTCACAGGAACTGCGACGACGCGACGACGCCTACAAAAACGTGGAGGAAAAATTCGGTTTTCTTACAAAAGTCAATTCTAGGGACATCCGAGAAATGCCTGCAGCGGCAGAACATCCATCCATCCATTTTCCCAACCGCTTACCCTGCTCCCTATCCCAGCAGCCACTGGGTGGCAGGCGGGGAGACACCCTGGACAGGTCGCCAGACTGTCACACAGGGCCGACACACACACACACACACACACACACACACACACACACACACACACACACACACACACACATTCATACCTAGGGATAATTGAGTACGGCCGAGTCACCTGACCTACATGTCTTTGGACTGTGGGAGGAAACCGGAGCCCCCGGAGGAAACCCACGCAGACACGGGGAGAACATGCAAACTCCACACAGGACGACCCCCAAGGTTGGACTACCCCGGGGCTCGAACCTAGGCCCTTCTTGCTGTGAGGCGACCGCGCTAACCACTGCGCCACCGTGCGGCCCGCGACAGAACATCTGAAAGATATACCCACATGACCTTGAAAATGACTTTACGGAAGAGTTTTGCCAGTTCAGCTCAATGGCAAAGGGTGAACAATCAGTCATGGGCATGTATAGGAAGCTCGGAGAGCTTGGCCTGGGAATGCCTTCCCTAATGTTTGCCTTCGCATGTATCTGACATTGGCTCTCGAGAAAGGTGGTTTTCTCTGCTGAAATGCGTTAAAACGTCCTTGAGATCAACAGTGACGGACAGGAAACTGAACGCTTCTGCAGTGTTGGCGATTGGGAATGAATTTACCACGCCCCCTGGATTACGATGACGTCATCGAAGACTTCCCCTTATGAAGAGCCAGGAGAAAGCAGCTGTAAATGTGAGTAGCCTACGCTTTCCACTTAAACACCCAAATCTGAACATGTGGGGGTAACACAAATGATGAAATCAAATGTAAAACGCAAATAAATGTAACTGAATATAAATGAGATATATAAATGTAGTCCTATAGTTTCTCCTTTCAATTCGTTACTATCAAATTGCGAGTAACGAACTATAAATAGATAATACTAAACAAAAATATATACCTAACTAATTAACCATAATAACCACGCAGTTAAGAGTAACGTTGTTTGTTTACAATGTATCAAAATGTGCTTGTTTGGGGGTGGGGTGGGGGTGGGGGTGGGGGCAAAAAACGCTCTGCCTAGTGTAATCTATCCATTTAACCCGGCCCTAGACAGCGGCCATCTTAAATGGTTTGCAAAATAGTGTTAAAGTTGTTAAAATGTTAATTTTTGTGTCAGTTAGTTTCATATTTCATAACAGATGCGTTCATATCTCGACTGGGTATTAATCTTGACAGAATACAGAGTTTAAAAACCGGCGGTCATTTTGACGGCCCATGGTCGTTTCGGGTAGGAGTGAAATCCCGGTCGGGCAGCCGACCTGCGGCAGCAGCAGCAGCACATGTCATGTTTCCGGGTGTCCACTGTGTGCCTAAAACACATAAAGAGTAAAATGTGTACAACACAATAATCTGCCGAAATCGAAGGTTTCAGAAACAGAATCTTTGGGCAACATTTCAGAAGACCCGGTTCTGATTACTGCTGCTCGAATGACAGTGAAACTCTCCTCCCGTCCTCTCCCCGGGGTTTTCCTGTGGAGTCGACGTTCTGCAGCCGACGTGGAGTCTCTCTCCCAGAGACCCGGTCCAGTTTTATGAATGAACGTGTTTCACTATACAGGCCACGTGGCCGTCAGTCTAACGAACAACAGAACGAAGAGGTTTCACCCCCTCACAGGCCGACCTAACAGGAAGCAGCATGTCATAGGATGTGTGCTAAAAAGCCCCCGGTGAGAAGACAGGGGTAGTTCTCCCTCAGAACAGCCGGAGGTTTGGGGTGTTTGGTGGGTTAGCTCTCCGCCCTCCACCTCCACCTCCAGCGCTCTGCTCGCTTCCCCAGGAGGCTCGGGCGGCTTCAGGGACACTGCGATCTTCCAGCTTTAAGGATTGTCCTGATATTCCAAATACTGATCACGTCATGTTGTAACGGCCTGGGTACGATGATCCCCCCTATACGTGGGACAAAACATGACTCAGAGCTCTGACACGTTTTACTTCCTCCCCCACCGTTGCTATTCACTCTCCCACTCTCACTCGTACCTGCTCGCCACCAGGAAGCCTACCTGCCATCAAGCCAGCACCACCTCCCTGCAAGACCCCTGCACCAGCGACCAGTCCCTGCCGGATCGTTGCCTAACACAGGGCTTGTCAGACATGCCACACTTTCAGCCTTGGCTTTACAACACGTTTTGCCTGCTTGCCAGATTGCTTAGCCTGCCCACCTGACGTCTGTTTTTCCTGTTTCCAGTTCGCCTGCCTACCAAGGCCCCCAGCCAGCCAGCCAGCCAGCCGTCACCTCACCCTCCCTGCCTATTCAAAGTAGCAGACATGTTGTTCACCCTACCTGCTCGCTCCATCGTCTGTGTTTGGGTCCAGCCTTAATTTGTGACCGTACGACCTGGCCACGACGAACCCCGAAGACTTGGAGTCAGTCCGCCAACCAGGGAGCGCTCTGCGGCCAGGCCCTTCGAGACATCTTGGACAGCCTCCGTCAGCTCTCCAGTAACGTATCCAGCATCCAGGACCGGCTGAGCCCCCCCCTCCCCCCACGGCTGCTCCGACTCCATCGCCTGTTGGGGAACCATGGGGTTCCGTCTCCAGAACGGCATGGTGGACAATTTGGATTATGTCATTCATTCATTACCCAAACCGCTTATCCTGCTCTCAGGGTCGCGGGGGTGCTGGATCCTTTCCCAGCAGCCACTGGGCGGCAGGCGGGCAGACACCCTGGACAGGCCGCCAGGCCATCACAGGGTGTCTGACTGCTGGGAGAGGATCCAGCACCCCCGCGACCCTGAGAGCAGGATAAGCGGTTTGGATAACGGATGGATGTATCCAGGTTTTCTGTACGACCCCAAAACTACACCAGCTGGTTTCAGCCAGTAGTCAACCTGTCCGGTTGAAGGTGTGTCAATCGGTGAACTAGCGTTAAATTGGGAAGAGGACCTACACACACACAGCTTTCAGGGGCACGTGACCGGATACCACTGTTGTATTTGCCAAGATCAAGAATGAGGATGGAAAACAGTCTAGGACTTCTATACGTGAGCCATGATGAGTTCAAGATATATGGTTTCTGTGTTGTCAAGTGTTTCTTGACAAGTAATTAACCTTTAAACAACGTGACTTATTAACGTGCTCAAGGAGCTGCCATTTACTCCACGCAGTTGTGTGGAACCGCTGCACACAACATTTGTAAGTATGGCCAACATGTCATTTTTTAGAGTGTACCATTCATTTTAATAATGTTTAGACAAGCTACACTAATCCTGACAGCCTGGTTGAAGCAATGCCACCCCGTCCTCCTCCTCCTCCTCCTCCTCCTCACTGTGGAGGGCCTTCCGCCACTGACCAGCTCCTCCCAGAGAGTCTGTTCGCCCCCACAGAATCTTGTTAACTCGCGAAGGCATGTTCCCATCTGCTCTGAATTATCCCAAATGTGTAACTGCTTCCGTATGGGAATGGTTTGATGGAGATGGAGAGGGACGGCGGCATGGAGTGGACTCTGAAGGAAAAAGCAGCTCGATGAAGTGAACACTTTGTCTTTACAACTTTAAAGGAAGTATTGGCTAATTCGCAGAAAGGGAAAGTAGCCAGTTACAGGGGCCGGCAGCCATTCCAACATGTACCCTGGCAAATCACAGAAGCTAAGCACGTGTGGGCTTGGCTAGTACTTGGATGGGAGACCTCTTGAGAAAAAATAGTTGCTGCTGGAAGTGGTGTTGGTGGGCCAGTAGGGGGCGCCCCGGTGGCGCACCTGGTAGAGCGCATACCACATAAGGCAGAGTCTTTACTGCAGCACCCTGGGTTCGAATCCGGCCCGGGCCCTTTGCTGCATGTCATCCCTCTCTCTCCCCTGCCTTTCCTGTCTCTCTCTACCATCGCTATCAAATGAAGGTGGAAAATTACACAATAATAAAAAAAACAGCAAAAAAATCCCCAACGCCCAAGTGCAGTGACGGACACTGTGCTGTAGGAGGTGCTGTCCTTCAGTTGAGACGTTAAACCGAGGTCCTGACTCACTGTGGTCATTAAAGATCCCATGGCACTTATCACAGAGTAGGGGGTTCCCGTGTCCTGGCAACATTCTCAACCTGGCCACCTAATCCCCCCCCCCCCCCACGTAACTGGCTCCATGATTCCTCCCTCTCCACCTCAAGCTGATGTGTGGTGGGCGTTCTGGTGCAAAATGGCTGCCGTGCACCACCCAGGTGGTGCTGCACAACTGGTGGTAGTTGAGATGAGTTACCCCCTTCAATGTGAAGTGCTTTCGGTGTTTAGATATATAAATGTAATCCGTTACATGTAATCCATTACATTTACATTAACCCATTACTCTTGTTAAAGTACTTGAGTACATCTTTCATGGCGAGGTACTTTTCCGACCTTTTCTTTTGTAGACAAGAAAAGAACAAAGGTGAGTCACAGTAATTACTCGAGTAGTTTTTCCACTAAGAAGTTCATTCTTCAGTTCTACTTACTTTCTATTGTAGTCAAGTGAATGATCAGTAGAGCAGCAGGAGGGCTTCTTTAAAGGGTCGTTCCGCTGTTTTTGCCCGAGTCGGCCCATTTACCAGGGTTTCTGCTGCTCTCCAGGCTTCCGTTCATTTCACTGTGGTATGAACATCAATTTACAGAGGCCTGAAACGTGTTTGAGACAGCAAGAGGACATTTAGTTGTTGTTGTTGTTTTTTTGTCAAGTTATGTTTTTTTTTATCAGAGTTACTTTCTTTATCTAGTCAAAGTTACGTCATCATTTCTTGATTGATCGACTGATTTTGGGATAATGCAGATGACTTGAGAAGCTGCACGCTGCGTTCAGTCTCAGCACATTTGAAAACACCCAGACAGCAGAATGATCGTCTGTATGTCGCTGCCAGAAAATAGTCCCTGAAAAAAAAAGATTGTTCTATAAATTATAAATGTATTATTTATTTCTATTCATTATCTTTTTGTAAATTAAATTCAAATTTCCGTAGCCTACCAACACGGGGATCGCTGGTTCGAGTCCTCGTGTTGCCTCCGGCTTGGTCGGGCGTCCCTACAGACACAGTTGGCCGTGTCTGTGGGTGGGAAGCCGGATGTGGGTCTGTGTCCTGGTCGCTGCACTAGCGCCTCCTCTGGTCGGTCGGGGCGCCTGTTCGGGGGGGAGGGGGAACTGGGGGGAATAGCGTGATCCTCCCACGCGCTACACCCCCCTGGTGAAACTCCTGTCAGGTGAAAAGAAGCGGCTGGCGTCTCCACGTGTATGGGAGGAGGCATGTGGTAGTCTGCAGCCCTCCCCGGATCAGCAGAGGGGGTGGAGCAGAGAGCGGGACGGCTCGGAAGAGTGGGGTAATTGGCCAAATACAACTGGGGAGAAAAAGGAGGAACCCCCCCCCCCAAAAAATTTTTTTTTTAATTCAAACGTCTATAACTTTTTACCTGAACTCCCTCATTCAGGTCTACACTCAGTCCTGCTCACTACGCTGTGCCAATGAAAGGCGCCTGGCACTTCCGCCACAACGGGGCCCTAAGTCACGAGGCAGAGTCTTCTCTTCTGTAGTCCCCCAGTGATGGAACGAGTTACCAAACTCCATTCGATCCGCTGAGTCCCTCTCCATCTTTAAGAAGAAGCTAAAGACCCAGCTCTTTCTCCAACACCTCCACACCTGATGGTATATATAGCATGTGTATATATATACACTACCGTTCAAAAGTTTGGGATCACCCAAACAATTTTGTGTTTTCCATGAAAAGTCACACTTATTCACCACCATATGTTGTGAAATGAATAGAAAATAGAGTCAAGACATTGACAAGGTTAGAAATAATGATTTGTATTTGAAATAAGATTTTTTTTACATCAAACTTTGCTTTCGTCAAAGAATCCTCCATTTGCAGCAATTACAGCATTGCAGACCTTTGGCATTCTAGCTGTTAATTTGTTGAGGTAATCTGGAGAAATTGCACCCCACGCTTCCAGAAGCAGCTCCCACAAGTTGGATTGGTTGGACTGGCACTTCTTGCGTACCATACGGTCAAGCTGCTCCCACAACAGCTCAATGGGGTTCAGATCTGGTGACTGCGCTGGCCACTCCTTTACCGATAGAATACCAGCTGCCTGCTTCTGCTCTAAATAGTTCTTGCACAATTTGGAGGTGTGTTTAGGGTCATTGTCCTGTTGTAGGATGAAATTGGCTCCAATCAAGCGCTGTCCACTGGGTATGGCATGGCGTTGCAAAATGGAGTGATAGCCTTCCTTATTCAGAATCCCTTTTACCCTGTACAAATCTCCCACCTTACCAGCACCAAAGCAACCCCAGACCATCACATTACCTCCACCATGCTTAACAGATGGCGTCAGGCATTCTTCCAGCATCTTTTCATTTGTTCTGCGTCTCACAAACGTTGTACTTTGTTATCCAAACACCTCAAACTTGGATTCATCCGTCCACAACACTTTTTTCCAGTCTTCCTCTGTCCAATGTCTGTGTTCTTTTGCCCATCTTAATCTTTTTCTTTTATTGGTCAGTCTCAGATATGGCTTTTTCTTTGCCACTCTGCCCTGAAGCCCAGAATCCCGCAGCCGGCTCTTCACTGTAGATGTTGACACTGGTGTTTTGCGGGTACTATTTAATGAAGATGCCAGTTGGGGACCTGTGAGGCGTCTGTTTCTCAAACTAGAGACTCTAATGTACTTATCTTCTTGCTCAGTTGTGCAACGCGGCCTCCCACTTCTTTTTCTACTCTGGTTAGAGCCTGTTTGTGCTGTCCTCTGAAGGGAGTAGTACACACCGGTGTAGGAAATCTTCAATTTCTTAGCAATTTCTCGCATGGAATAGCCTTCATTTCTAAGAACAAGAATAGACTGTCGAGTTTCCGATGAAAGTTCTCTTTTTCTGGCCATTTTGAGCGTTTAATTGACCCCACAAATGTGATGCTCCAGAAACTCAATCTGCTCAAAGGAAGGTCAGTTTTGTAGCTTCTGTAACGAGCTAAACTGTTTTCAGATATGTGAACATGATTGCACAAGGATTTTCTAATCATCAATTAGCCTTCTGAGCCAATGAGCAAACACATTGTACCATTAGAACACTGGAGTGATAGTTGCTTGAAATGGGCCTCTATACACCTATGTAGATATTGCACCAAAAACCAGACATTTGCAGCTAGAATAGTCATTTACCACATTAGCAATGTATAGAGTGTATTTCTTTAAAGTTAAGACTAGTTTAAAGTTATCTTCATTGAAAAGTACAGTGCTTTTCCTTCAAAAATATGGACATTTCAATGTGATCCCAAACTTTTGAACGGTAGTGTATATATATATATATATATATATATATATATAAAAGAATCGCTTCTATGCACCCTATGCATTGCGTTTGTGCACTGTCTGTTGACACCTATGTCCTATTGGACTTAAACCTAGTTTTTGGTACTTACTTGTGTTTGGATAACAGCGTCTGACATTGTAAATCTGATAAATGAAATTGTAACATTGTAACACTGTATATTGTAACATTGTTACACTGAAATTGTAACATTGTAACCTTGAAGTTGTAACATTTTAGCGTTGGAGTTGTAACATTGTAGCATTGAAGTTGTAACATTTTAATATTGGAGTTGTAACATTGTAACATTGGAGTTGTAACATTTTAATATTGGAGTTGTAACATTTTAATATTGGAGTTGTAACATTGTAACATTGACGTTGTAACATTTTAACATTGGAGTTGTAAAATTGTAACATTGGAGTAGTAACATTGTAACACTGGAGTTGTAACATTTTAACATTGGAGTTGTAACATTGTAACACTGGAGTTGTAACATTGTAACATTGGAGTTGTAACATTTTAACACTGGAGTTGTAACATTTTAACATTGGAGTTGTAACATTGTAACACTGGAGTTGTAACATTGTAGCATTGACGTTGTAACATTTTACCATTGGAGTTGTTACATTGTAAGTTCATGATGAGATAAACATCAGCCTGAGAAGCACAACATTTCAAGGTAGGTTTATCACTTCAATGTTTGAGCTAAAGAAAACAGGGAACTCGGGTATTTATTCAAACATCTAAAAACTACAGTAGGCTTTGGAAAAGGGTGGAGAATAATGTTAAGTGTAGGCTACCCCATTTGCAGTAAATGGGTTAAACATGCAAAACAGTCGTGTGATCCTTTGGGTCCGGGGTTTCAAGCCTTGCTTGTTGTGGTCTGGGTTCTTCACGTTGTGGCAGACCCCTACCCTACCTGTTTATTTATTTGTTCAAGGACGTCGAACAAGTTATAAGTAATTTTATTCTACTAAATCTACGTTTGGGTTTGTTATTTCAAATTGTGGCGTTGTGGGAGGGAAAACTCCTTGGGGGAGACATAGACGCCTGTTTTAATCTATGTGTGACAGAAAAACAGACAGGACATAAATCATAAATCCTGCACCACTCCTACATACTGATCTGCCACTCCCGACTTCCTCCTACAACACCACACCTCCTCTCTCGGGCACCCTGTCATACCCTTCTCTAAATCTACAAAGACACCATGTGACTCCTTCTGGCCTTCTCTATACTTCTCAATCAAGAGAATGTTGATTGAGACTCTAAGTCTCTGAGAATTCTCAGAGCAAACATCACATCTGTGGTGCTCCTTCATGGCATGAAACCATACTGCTGCTGCTGATCATCCCCTCTCCTCTTAACCTAGCTTCTATTACTCTTTCCCAAATCTTCATGCTGTGGCTGATTAACTTTATACCTCTGTAGTTGCTACAGTTCTGCACATCACCCTTGTTCTTGAAAGTCGGTACCAGTATGCTTCTTCTCCACTCCTCAGGCATCCTCTCACTTTCCAATATTGTGTTAAACAATCTAGTTAAAAACCCCACTGCCATCTCTCCTAAACATCTCCATGCCTCCACAGGTATGTCATCAGGACCAACTGCCTTTCCAATCTTCATCCTCTTCATAGCTGCCCTCACTTCCTCCTTGCTAATCCACCACACTTCCTGATTCACTATCCCCACATCATCCAACCTTCTCTCTCTCTCATTTTCTTCATTCATCAGCCCCTCAAAGTATTCCTTCCTCCTTCTCAGCACACTCTCCTCGCTTGTCAGCACATTTCCATCTCTATCCTTGATCGCCCTAACTTGCTGCACATCCTTTGCAGCTTGGTCCCTCTGTCTAGCCAATCAGTACAAGTCCTTTTCTCCTTCCTTAGTGTCCAACCTCTCACACAACTCACCATATGGCTTTTCCTTTGCCACCTCTCTCTTCACTTTACACTGCATCTCCTTTTACTCCGGTCTACTTTCTTCATCTCTCTGACTATCCCACTTCTTCTTTGCCAACCTCTTCCTCTGTATACTTTGCTGTGCTTCCTCATTACACCACCAAGTCTCCTTGTCTTCCTTCCTCTGTCCTGATGACACACCAAGTACCTTCCTAGCTGTCTCCCTCACTATTTCTGCAGTGGTTGTCCAGCCATCTGGCAACTCTTCACTACCACCCAGTGCCTGTCTTACCTCCTGCCTGAACTCCACACAACAGTCTTCCTTCTTCAACTTCCACCATTTGATCTTCGGCTCTGCCTTCACTCTCTTCCTCTTCTTGGTCTCCAAAGTCATCCTACAGACCACCATCCGATGCTGCCTAGCTACGTTCTCCCCTGTCACCACCTTGCAGTCTCCAATCCCTTTTAGATGGCGCCTTCTACATAAGATATAGTCCACCTGTGTGCACTTTCCTCCACTCTTGTACGTCACCCTGTGTTCCTCCCTCTTCTTGAAATATGTATTCACCACAGCCATTTCCATCCCTTTCGCAAAATCCACCACCGTCTGTCCTTCCACATCCCTCTCCTTAACACCATACCTTCCCATCACACCTGCCCATCACCTCCTCATCACCTCTGTTCCCTTCACCAACATGCCCATTGAAGTCCACTCCAATCACCCCTCTCTCCTCCTTGGGTACCCTCTCCACCACTTCATCCAACTCACTCCAGAATTCTTCTTTTTCATCCATCTCACACCCAACTTGCGCTGATACCATTAATCAATACACTTTCGATTTCCAGCTTCATACTCATCACTCTGTCTGACACCCTCTTCACCTCCAGCACACTCTTGACATACTCTTCCTTCAGAATTACCCCTACCCCATTACTCTTCCCATTCACACCTGGTAGAAGAGTTTGAACCCACCTCCAATGTTCCTGCCCTTCCACCCCTTCCACCTGGTCTCTTGCACACACAGAACCTTCCTTCTCTCCATCATGTCAGCCAGCTCTCTCCCTTTAGCAGTCATAGTGCCAACATTCAAAGTTCCGACTCTCACCTCCACACTCTACTCTTCCTCCTCTCTCGCTGCCTCTGGACATGCTTTCTCCCTCTCCTTCTCCCAACAGTAGCATAGTTTCCACCAGCACCCTGCTGGCCAACAGTACAGATGGCGGTCGTTGGTAACCCGGGCCTCTACTGATCCGGTATGGAAATCTGATTTATGATCAGCATATTTGAATTGGCAAAGATTTTACACCGGATGCCCTTCCTGACGCAGCCCTCCCCATTTATCCAGGCTTGGGACCGGCACTAACAATGCACTGGTTTGTGCCTCCTCGGTGGCTGAGTTCCATTTTTATAGTATAAGGTGCAAAATGTTCAATATCTGATTTTGAAGTAATCCAAAAGTTATTCAGATTGGATTACATTTTTTTGTAATCCAACGGACTGTGTAATACCAACTACAAAAGTTGCCGTGTAATTTGTATTCGGTAACTGACTGACTACATGTCAAAGTGGTCTGATCCAGCCCTGTCAGTGGTTCAGAAAAGCTGTTTTCGCTGTCAGCACCACAACACCAAAACCATCTCATCTTCAGCCGCTTTTCTGGGGTGGGGTCGCGGTGGCAGCAAGCTAAGTAGGGCACTCTAGACGTCCCCCTCCCCAGCAACGCCCTCCAGCGACTCCTGGGGGTTCCCAAGGCCTTCTCAGGCCAGATTGGACATGTAGTCCCTCCAGCGAGTTCTGGGTCTACCCGGGGTCTCCTCCCAGTTGGCCACCTGGATACAACCCCAGTTGTACCCGGCCAATCACCCCACTCTTCCGAGCCGTCCCGGTCTCTGCTCCACCCCCTTCTGCCGGTCCGGGGAGGGCTGCAGACTACCACATGCCTCCTCCCATACACATGGAGTCACCAGCCGCTTCTTCTCACCTGACAGTGAGGAGTTTCACCAGGGGGACAAAGCGCGTGGGAGGATCACGCTATTCCCCCCAGTTCTCCCTCCCCCCTGAACAGGCGCCCCGACTGACCAGAGGAGGCGCTAGTGCAGCGACCAGGACACACACCCACATCCGGCTTCCCACCCGCAGACACGGCCAGTTGTGTCAGTAGGGACGCCCGACCAAGCCGGAGGTAACACGGGGATTCGAACCGGCGATCCCCATGTTGGTAGGGAACAGGATAGACCGCCACGCCACCCGGACGCCTATACAGCACTTTCCTAAAACCACGTTACAAAGCGCTTTACAAAGAAATAAAACCAGACAAGGCAAAAACGAGAGTAAGACCAAATGAGTAGAAATGAAAAAAGAACAAATAAATAAAATAGTGTGTAAAAGCTTTCATGAGAAGAAAAGTTTCAAGACGAGATTTAAAAGGAGCTGGAGACTTGGTTTGTCTCAGTTCGGCAGCAAGAGAGGTCCGTAGTGTGGGGGCTCGACCAGCAAAAGCCCCATCAGCCCTTGTGACAACCCAAGACCTGGAATAACCAGCAGGGCTCCATCTGCAGACCCTAATGGGCTTTAACAGGTTGAATGAGGTTAAAAGAATCCATAAGATGCAAAAAACCGTCAGGTCGGGGAATGGGAAGGAGAACACACGTGAATATTAAAATCCCTGAGTTTTCTGACCCAACTGAATCAGGGGGCCTATAAATTAAGATGTAGAGTAGAGGGGGAGGGCCAGTGACTAAAAACATAAAACCTCTAAGGAGATAAACTTACCAAAATTAACAGGATGGCACTTAAGACCTCATTTATAAAAAACAGCTAGGCCTCCCCCTCTACCAGAGGGCCTGGGAACGTGAAGATACGCAAAATCAGGGGGGGGGGTAGCCTCAATCAGGGGAACAGTGTCCCCTGGGGACAGCCATGTCTCAGTAATCATAAAGTCCAGATTATTAGAAACGATAACCTCATTAATGATAAAGGACTTATTACCCAGAGATCTCAGCATTCAAGAGGCCAGAGTTGTTTGGTGTCACAGCAGAATTAAAACCAACGGGAGCGCAACAAATAGGACGCAAATTGCAGATATTTGCTGCAGATACTCGGTTGTTGCTGTTTCTGCTATTAGATACATCGTGTGGATGAGAGGCACGGTGTCTGATAAGAGTCTGTATGGGGAAACTCCCGGCGAGAGGGTCAAGGACAGATGCGGCCAGCAGAGGGAGCTAGTGGGCGGAATAGTACCATGGGGGCCACTACAGGCGGAAGCGGGATGTAAACAGTCAGTCAGGTGGAGAGGACTGTACTACATGCTGCAGGTTGGCCGCTAGCACCCGGCTACCCAGCCTGTTTGGGAGGACTCTGTCAGCTCTAAAGAAGGAGAGACGATCCCAAAACAGATTAAAATGATCAGTAAACCCAATATAGGGAGCTGTGCGGGTGGAGGTGAGCCATGTGTGCAGGCGGAGGATTCTGCTGAGACGCCCCGCTCCACGGGCCAGTGTCGGAATAGGGCCTGAGATAAAAGTAGACTTTCCGCAAGTACCTAAAAAGCTGAAAAGGTAGGGGCCTCCGAGTAGCGTCGTGGTCTATTCCGTTGCATACAAACACGGGGATTCGCAGGTTCAAATCCCCGTGTTACCTCGGGCTTGGTCGGGCGTCCCTACAGACACAATTGGCGGTGTCTGCGGGTGGGAAGCCGGATGTGGGTAAGCGTCCTGCGTTATTATGGATCCCACTGCTTTTCTGGGCAAGACTAGGAAGACCCGCCCCTACTCTATCTCTGATTGGCTAACCCTATCCCTAACCCCACCCTAACCCTAACCAACCTAAACAATGGTGGTGACGAGTACTAGCCAATCAGAGGCAGAGTTCGCGGAAAACGGGTACGAGTACTGGCCAATCAGAGGCAGAGTGCCCCGAAAAGCAGTGGGTTTCATAATAGTCCTGGTCGCTGCACGAGCGCCTCCTCTGGTCGGTCGGGGCGCCTGTTTGGGGGGGGGACTGGGGGGAATAGCGTGGTCTTCCCATGTGCTACGTCCCTCTGGTGAAACTCCTCACTGTCAGGTGAAAAGAAGTGGCTGGTGACTCCACATGTATGGGAGGAGGCATGTGGTAGTCTGCTGCCGGATAAAACTGGGGGAGAGAAAGGAGGAGGGGGGGTGGTAGCTCATAAAGCGGTTTGACACACATTTCGGCTGCAGGATGGCTTGGCGTAAATAGAAATTGTTTGACCAAGACCAAAACTTCCTCTCTGCTTTGAGACAGCATTCAGGTTTCTATTGACTAACACACACACACACACGTGTTTGATAAGAGGCGTAATGAAGTGTGTCTATGTTGTACCAGGATGTGGATAAATCACATCCTGGTACAACGTGTATCCAAGTCTGTTTGGGAGTAGATGGGCCCGGTGATGATGGCGTTGGGTGTTAGCACAAGGGGGGGCTTGAGGCCAGCAGTATAAACAGACCTGTTGTCTCGTTATCGGCCCGTGGCAGAGCTCACCGGTCCTCCTCTGTTAACCGCTGCAGCGCTGCCTCCCCGTTTCACCGCCACGTAGGATCAGTGATCACGTCACCTTCACCCCATCCAGCCCTGCGTTGGGCTACTGAGCCGGTAAGAGTTCATCCGCCACGGCTGTCCCTGGTGATGCTGAATAAACCGAGGGCCACATCATCGCCGCGGTGGTGTTTTCAGCTTCTTCCAGCGGTTCTCGAGTCTTTGATGCTTCACCTCACACCGTCCCAGAGGCACCGCGATAACGGAGCGTCTTAAATGGCGTGGAAACGGTCATGGCTCTCAGCGCTAGCGTTCTGGGGAGGAAGGCCACCCGCCACGTCCGTGAAAGGGCCCCGATCCTGGTTCTGAGGCGGTGTCCTTCACAGGGCCATGATGATTACAAGGACTATGTGATGTGGACTGCGCATTTTGTCAACTGGTTCTAGAACAGGAGTGGACATTCTTATCCAGAAAGGGCCAGGGTGGGTGAAGGTTTTTATTCCAACCAAGCAGTTACACACCTGTGTCTCCTAATCAAGTTCCTCAGCAAAGTCTCTACTGGTCGATTAGTGGGATCAGGTGTGTAACTGCTTGGTTGGAACAAAAACCTTCACCCACACTGGCCCTTTCTGGATAAGACTGCCCACCCCTGTTCTAGAAAATTGTCATTTATTTTGGTCTTGTCCCCACGTTTGTACTTTTTGGCATTTTTTCCCCAATATATTGATCACGAATTTTCCCTTTCCTATGAAAATTTATTGTTTGGCTTCTTTACTTATAATTCTAGCAAAGCAAATCAATATTTTATCATCAATTAGATTTTATTACTTGAAAAATCACTTTTTCATGACTACATTTTCCAATCATAAACCATCTTTTTTACTTTTTGAAATTGAAATCGAACAATCCATTACAACAATTCTATAACAGATCGAAATGATATGCATGGACTCTTCTCTGCGCTGAGAGCCATCTACGGCCCAAGAAGCAACGCGATAGCACCAGAAAAACGGCAGATGGAAGTAAGCTGTGTATTGACCTGAAAGAGATCACAGAAAGATGGAAAGAGCACTTCTGCACCCTCTTGAATCAAGAAGGATCAGCAGATCCAAATGCACGCCAGTGGCTTACAAGAAGGCCAATAAGAGAAGACCTCTGTGAGCCACAGCTCACAATGGCTGAAGTAGAGAAAACACTTAAAAGACATCAGAAGTTGGACGGCACCAGGACAACATGGCATCCCGTCAGACATCCTGAAGCATGGTGGCTCAATACTTAAGTCAGAGCTACTAAAGCTCTATAATGCCCGCTGGCAGAACCTATGCCTTCCTCGAGACTTCAAAGATGCTTTGATTGTGACCATCTACAAGAAGAAGGGTGAACGAAGCAATTGTGGAAACCACCGTGGAATCTCACTTCTGTCGACTGCTGGAAAGGTCCTGGCTAAGATCATACTGAACCGGATAAAGATCCTTTCAGAAGAAGTTTTGCCTGAAAGCCAATGTAGTTTCAGATCTGGTAGAGCCACCACAGACATGATTTTCACCCTGAGACACCTCCAAGCGAAAGCACCAGCCACTTTACATTGTTTTTGTGGACTTTTCAAAAGCGTTTGACACTGTTGATAGAGAGACACTGTGGAAAGTGCTAGAGACTTATGGCTGCCCCCAGAAACGGATCAGCATCATCAAACTTTTCCACGATTGTATGACAGGGAAAGTATCAATTGGAGGAGACATCATCGATGCTTTCAACGTCAAGCATGGAGTGAAGCAGGGATGTGTGCTTGCACCGACCCTATTCACGTTATATCTCGCTGCAGTCCTAGAAACAATGTCATCCAACTTGAGCGGTGGCTTTTCCATCAGGACCCAAACAGATGGAAACCTCTACAATCTTGCAAGACTCAAGGAGTCTACCAAAACAAGAGAACTCTGTGTTCGAGAGCTTCTCTATGCAGATGACTCAGCTCTGGTTGCCAATGATCCTGCAGAAATGCAAGAAATAGTAGACCACTTCTCTGCAGTGGTTACCCTCTTTGGTCTGAAGATCAACGTCTCCAAAAACAGAGCTTCTGTACCAGCCTCCCCTTCAGAAAAGCCCCGAAGAAGGTCAGCCAAGTAGTTTGGTTAATGGAGCAACTCCGAAGACTACTGAGTGCTTTACCTATCTGAGCAGTGCTGTGACAGATACAAACTCCTCTGACTTAGAAGTGGACAGAAGAATCCAAGCAGCCACAAAGGCCTTTGGTGCCCTCCACAAACAACTTTGGTCCCACCATGACATCAGGCTGACAACAAAGATAAAGGTCTACAACACAGCTGTTCTCCCATCTCTACTATACTCCACTGAATGCATGACCCTGTATTGCAAGCACATCAAGAAGCTCACCAGCATACAGCTTCGTCATCTGCAAAAGCTGCTGCGAATCAGATGGGAAGACAAGGTGCCTGACGTGGAAGTATTGCGACGTGCTGGTACTGTCAGTGTTGAAGCCCTAACAACAGCCTCCCAGCTCAGATGGGCCGGCCACATGAGAAGAATGCCAGACAACTGCCTACCAAAAGAGGTTTTCTACGGGTAGCTGTGCCAAGGAAAAAGGAAGCAGGGAGGCCAGAAGCTACGCTTCAAAGATGTGCTCAAGTGCCATATGAAGATCTAGGGCATAGATGACTCCAGCTGGGAGACAGTGGCCCAGGACAGACAGAGATGGCGCTCCACAGTAAGGCAATCGAGAACAGCTGTTGAACAAAAGAGACAAGAAGCCTATGGTAAGGCCCACCGTGTAAGACATAACAGACCAACTCAAACAACATTCGTCTGTGACAAATGTGGACGATACTGTTGCTCTAATGCTGCCTGATGGCCCACAGGCATGCTTGCCAAGCTTAAACTGCATCAAAGCATCACAGTCGTCATCGTTTCGACGGACTGCCAAAGAATAGGAAAGCTATTAAAAGCATAACTGTATGTATGTACCCTTTATAACATTTTTGTGAGCTGATTTGTGGTTTCTGTTAACATTCTGCCCCCCTGGCACTAACTGTTTTTTGTATTTACTTTAGAAAATTTTGAAAAAAATTAATAAAAAAAGACAAGGACTAATCAGTGTTTAACAAACTGTTTCTATACGTGATGTTCACAGCATCACCCACCCCTATGTCACTTATTATTTCCTGCTCATATCAAACACGAAAGGCCAGCCAACACGTTAACACCAACATGCGTGTAGACCAGAGGGAAACGTGACATGTCATGTCATCCCTACAGCACGCGTGTATTTATAACTGTAATGTTGGCATATTTTTTCTTTTCTTTTATTTTGTGAAGCATTTTGGGGCAGTTTTAGAAAAGTGTTATATAAATAAAATTATTATTACTACTACTACTACTACTTTCGGCTGCTCCCGTTAGGGGGCGCCACAGCGGATCATCTATTTCCATCTCTTCCTGTCCTCTGCATCTTCCTCTGTCACACCAGCCACCTGCATGTCCTCCCTCACCACATCCATACACCTCCTCTTTGGCCTTCCTCTTCTCCTCTTCCCTGGCAGCTCCATATTACATTACAGTAATTTAGTCGACGCTTTTATCCAAAGTAACTTACAATAAGTGCATAATTTAACATAGGAAATCAGGAGAACTACTAGTCATCAGAGGTCACAAGTGTATCTAAACAAGCATCTAAGAGCAAAACCAGTGCTAAAGTAAAAGTGCAAGAAAGAGATTTTGTTTTTCTAATGAGTGAATACAATAAGTGCTAAGAACAAGTAACAGGGGAGTAGTTCTTGAAGAGGTGAGTTTTCAACCTGCGCCGAAAGATGGGCAGCGACTCCGCTGTCCTCACCACATCCATAAACCTCCTCTTTGGCCTTCCTCTTCCCCTCTTCCCTGGCAGCTCCATATTCAGCATCCTTCTCCCAGTATACCCAGCATCTCTCCTCCACACATGTCCAAACCATCTCAATCTTGCCCCTCTTGCTTTGTCTCCAAACCGTCCAACCTGAGCTGTCCCTCTAATATACTCGTTCCTAATCCTGTCCTTCTTCATCACTCCCAGTGAAAATTATCTTCAACTCTGCCACCTCCAGCTCCACCTCCTGTCTTTTTGTCAGTGCCACTGTTCTCAAACTGTACAACATAGCTGGTCTCACAACCATCTTGTAAACCAGGGATAGGCAACATGGTCCAGAAAGGTCCAGTGTGGGTGCAGGCCTTTGTTCCAACCAAGGAGTTACACACCTGAGTCTACAAATCACGGTCCTTAGCAAACACTATTGGTTGACTAATAGATCAGTGTGTAACTGCTTGGTTGGAACAAAGACCTGCACCCACAGCTGACCTTTCTGGACCATGTTTCCTATCCCTGTTGCAAACCTTCCCTTTAACTCTTGCTGGTACCCTTCTGTCGCAAATCACTCCTGACCCTCTTCTCCACCCACTCCACCCTGCCTGCACTCTCTTCTTCGCCTTTCTCCTGCATTCCCCGTTACTATGGACAGTTGACCGCAAGTATTTAAACTCACCCGCCTTCATCACCTCTACTCCTTACATCCTCACCATTCCACTGTCCTCCCTCTCATTCAAGCATAGGTATTCCTACTCCTACTGACTTTCATTCCTCTTCTCTCCAGTGCATACCTCCACCTCTCCAGGCTCTCCTCCACCTGCACCCTACTCTCACTACAGATCACAATGTCATCCACAAACATCATCGTCCATGGAGACTCCTGCCTGATCTTGTCCGTCAACCTGTCCATCACCACTGGAAACAAGAAAGGGCTCAGAGCTGATCCTTGATGTAATCCCACCTCCACCTCATTCCAACTGCACACCTCACCACTGTCACACCTCCCTCATACATATCCTGCACCACTCCTACATACTTCTCTGCAACTCTCAACTTCCTCCTACAATACCACACCTCCTCTCTCAGCACCCTGTCGTATGCTTTCTCTAAATCTACATAGACACAATATAACTCCTTCTGGCCTTCTCTATACTTCTCCATCAACATTCTCAAAGCAAACATCACATCTGTGGTGCTCTTTCCTGGCATGAAACCATACTGCTGCTGCTGATCATCACCTCTCCTCCTCTTAACCTAGCTTCTATTACTCTTTCCCAAATCTTCATGCTGTGGCTGATCAACTTTATACCTCTGTAGTTGCTACAGTTCTGCACATCGCCCTTGTTCTTGAAAATCGGTACCAGTATGCTTCTTCTCCACTCCTCAGGCATCCTCTCACTTTCCAAGATTGTGTTAAACAATCTAGTTAGAAACTCCACTGCCATCTTTCCTAAACACCTCCATGCCTCCACAGGTATGTCATCAGGACCAACTGCCTTTCCACTCTTCATCCTCTTCATAGCTGCCCTCACTTCCTCCTTGCTAATCCACTGGACTTCCTGATTCACTAGCCCTACATCATCCAACCTTCTCTCTCTCTCTCTCATTTTCTTCATTCATCAGCCCCTCAAAGTACTCCTTCCACCTTCTCAGCACACTCTCCTCGCTTGTCAGCACATTTCCATCTCTATCCTTGATCGCCCTAACTTGCTGCACATCCTTTGCAGCTCGGTCCCTCTGTCTAGCCAATCGGTACAAGTCCTTTTCTCCTTCCTTAGTGTCTAACCTGTCATAGAACTCACCATACGCCTTTTCCTTTGCCTTTGCCACCTCTCTCTTCGCTTTATGCTGCATCTCCTTGTACTCCTGTCTACTTTCTTCATCTCTCTGACTATCCCACTTCTTCTTTGCCAACCTCTTCCTCTGTATACTTTGCTGTACTTCCTCATTCCACCACCAAGTCTCCTTGTCTTCCTTCCTTTGTCCTGATGACACACCAAGTACCTTCCTAGCTGTCTCCCTCACTATTTCTGCAGTGGTTGCCCAGCCATCCAGCAACTCTTCACTGCCACCCAGTGCCTGTCTTACCTCCTGCCTGAACTCCACACAACAGTCCTCCTTCTCCAACTTCCACCATTTGATCTTTGGCTGTGTCTTCACTCGCTTCCTCTTCTTGGTCTCCAAAGTCATCCTACAGACCACCATCCGATGCTGCCTAGCTACGTTCTCCCCTGTCACCACCTTGCAGTCTCCAATCCCTTTTAGATGGCGCCTTCTACATAAGATATAGTCCACCTGTGTGCACTTTCCTCCACTCTTGTACATCACCCTGTGTTCCTCCCTCTTCTTGAAATATGTATTCACCACAGCCATTTCCATCCTTTTCACAAAATCCACCACCATCTGTCCTTCCACATACCTCTCCTTGACACCATACCTACCCATCACCTCCTCATCACCGCTGTTCCCTTCACCAACATGCCCATTGAAATCCACTCCAATCACCACTCTCTCCCCCTTGGGTACCCTCTCCACCACTTCATCCAACTCATTCCAGAATTCTTCTTTCTCTTCCATCTTACACCCAACTTGTGGGGCATATGCGCTGATAACATTCATCATCACACCTTCGATTTCCAGCTTCATACTCATCACCGTCTGACACTCTCTTCACCTCCAGCACACTCTTGACATACTCTTCTTTCAGAATTACCCCTACCCCATTACTCCTCCCATTCACACCATGGTAGAAGAGTTTGAACCCTCCTCTGATGATGCTCCTGGCCTTACTCCCCTTCCACCTGGTCTCTTGCACACACAGTATGCCTACCTTTCTTCTCTCCAATAAAAAATAAGAAATAAGAATACCTTTCTTATTTCCATGAAACAGGCTTGTACTGTCTCATAAAGAATTGACTTGACTCACTGGATTATTTTGCTCCTTATTTGTTGAGCACTTTCCCTACTGTTGAGTGTTCCTCTTAGCAAAGTTATAAAATATATATATATATATATATATATATATATATATATATATATATATATATATATATATATATATATATATATATATAGCCCGTGGAATTAGATACCACACAGGACACAATTACTTCCGGGGTTCTTGTAGCTTTAATTTTATTGTTTGAACCTTCGAATGCAGATCGTTTTACTGAGTGCATACATTCCTGTGTCTTTCGAGCAAACAGCTCATAAATGTTCACAGATGTGGCAAGTTTAACAGAAAAGATTTTAAAAAGGGAAATAATAAATACAAAATACGGTGCAAAATACGGCAGTGGACTATGTACGTTAAACAGGGTTTAACAAAGACATGTGGAACTTCCTGAAGATCGCGCAACTTCTCACTCTGTCAGTTACCTTGTCATGCCTGCAATGGCGAACAGCGGTCGACGGCTCGCGCCCAAAATCACCGAACATCAACTCCAGTAGCGTCCTTACTTACTACGGAGTCAGAGCCTCGTCACACCGCAATCTTCAGGCGCTCCACACAAGAAAAAAAGAAAGAATACCCAAGATGCACTTGGATAACTTGCACGGAGTTACAATAAAAGTCCGCCACTGCCACTTACTGGTCAAAACATGCAATGACAACCAAAACTATAAAAATACACTCGCAATCTGCCTCACAATTTAAATACATCAAATGACATTTTACATGGCTTGACAGTGTAACAATTACATATATTAACAGTTAAACTATACTAAATTTAAGTGGAAAATCATTTAACATATTTAACAGATTTACCACCCGGCTACATATATATACACTACCGTTCAAAAGTTTGGGATCACCCAAACAATTTTGTGTTTTCCATGAAAAGTCACACTTATTCACCACCATATGTTGTGAAATGAATAGAAAATAGAGTCAAGACATTGACAAGGTTAGAAATAATGATTTGTATTTGAAATAAGATTTTTTTTACATCAAACTGCTTTCGTCAAAGAATCCTCCATTTGCAGCAATTACAGCATTGCAGACCTTTGGCATTCTAGCTGTTAATTTGTTGAGGTAATCTGGAGAAATTGCACCCCACGCTCCCAGAAGCAGCTCCCACAAGTTGGATTGGTTGGATGGGCACTTCTTTGAGCAGATTGAGTTTCTGGAGCATCACATTTGTGGGGTCAATTAAACGCTCAAAATGGCCAGAAAAAGAGAACTTTCATCTGAAACTCGACAGTCTATTCTTATTCTTAGAAATGAAGGCTATTCCATGCGAGAAATTGCTAAGAAATTGAAGATTTCCTACACCGGTGTGTACTACTCCCTTCAGAGGACAGCACAAACAGGCTCTAACCAGAGTAGAAAAAGAAGTGGGAGGCCGCGTTGCACAACTGAGCAAGAAGATAAGTACATTAGAGTCTCTAGTTTGAGAAACAGACGCCTCACAGGTCCCCAACTGGCATCTTCATTAAATAGTACCTGTTAGAGCCTGTTTGTGCTGTCCTCTGAAGGGAGTAGTACACAACGGTGTAGGAAATCTTCAATTTCTTAGCAATTTCTCGCATGGAATAGCCTTCATTTCTAAGAACAAGAATAGACTGTCGAGTTTCAGATGAAAGTTCTCTTTTTCTGGCCATTTTGAGCGTTTAATTGACCCCACAAATGTGATGCTCCAGAAACTCAATCTGCTCAAAGAAGTGCCCATCCAACCAATCCAACTTGTGGGAGCTGCTTCTGGAAGCGTGGGGTGCAATTTCTCCAGATTACCTCAACAAATTAACAGCTAGAATGCCAAAGGTCTGCAATGCTGTAATTGCTGCAAATGGAGGATTCTTTGACGAAAGCAAAGTTTGATGTAAAAAAAATCTTATTTCAAATACAAATCATTATTTCTAACCTTGTCAATGTCTTGACTCTATTTTCTATTCATTTCACAACATATGGTGGTGAATAAGTGTGACTTTTCATGGAAAACACGAAATTGTTTGGGTGATCCCAAACTTTTGAACGGTAGTGTATATATATATATATATATATATATATATATATATATATATATATATATATATATATATAATTCATATAAAATTGCTATAAATGAATAAGAAATCGGTAAGAAGATCAAATCTTTTCTCGTACACTTGTGATACCGGAAGTTGCCCGTGGTATTTCCTGCTGCTCGAGCACGTGTCAACACATCGCACGTGTCAACACGGTTGACGGCAGCATGTGCGCCGCAGACGCCTCGCGAGCCGTAGTTTACTCTCAACACCGAGGAGCAAATATTCAACATTTGGAGCCACTCGGGAAGTAGTAATAACGTGTGTACTACACGTGTATTACACGTTACGCAGCGTAACGAAAGAGCACGATGTGAGCACTGAGCTGTTACACCAAGTTAGCTGCCCAGCACACGCATGCGCACACGCACATAGCAAGCTGTGTGCGTGTGCGTGTGTATGCTGGGCATGTGATACAAAGTGATAGAAGTAGAATGTGCGCGTGTGCGTTCGTGTGTGCGTGTGCGTGTGTGTGCGTGTGTGCGTGCGCGTGTGTGTGTGCGTGTGTATGCTTGGCATGTGATACAAAATGATAGAAGTAGAACGTGTGCGTGTGCATTCGTGTGTGTGTGTGTGTGTGCGTGTGTGAGTGTGCGTGTGTGTGTGTGCATTCGTGTGTGAGTGTGCGTGTGTGAGTGTGCGTGTGTGTGTGTGTGTGTGTGTGTGCATTCGTGTGTGAGTGTGCGTGTGTGAGTGTGCGTGTGTGAGTGTGCATTCGTGTGTGTGTGTGTGCGTGTGTGTGTGTGCGTGTGTGTGGCATGTGATAGAAGAAGAGTGCCGGGGCATCACGCTCTGATCTGCGTGCCAAATCCACTTGTCCTCTCACACACACCACCAGCCGGCTGCAGCGTCCTGTGCTGGGCTGGCGGAGGTGCTGATACAGTAGCACCGGGGGGGTGGGGGGTGGGGGGGGCGTCATGACCCCTTCAGTAAAGGTCACGACGAAACATCATGACCCTGATACCTACAAATATCACCTTTCTCCCTCACTGTCTTCCCACTGGACAAACTTTCAATCACCGAACAGTAAAAATTAAAATATCCATCCATCCATCATCCATCCATCCATCCATCCATCATCCATCCATCATCCATCCATCCATCCATCATTCATGCATCATCCATCCATCATCATTCATCCATCATCCATCCATCATCATCCATCCATCATCCATCCATCATCCATCCATCCATCATTCATGCATCATCCATCCATCCATCCATCATTCATGCATCATCCATCCATCATCATTCATCCATCCATCCATCATTCATCCATCCATCCATCATTCATCCATCATCCATTCATCCATCATCCATCCATCCATCATTCATGCATCATCCATCCATCATCATCCATCCATCATCCCACCATCCATCATCCATCCATCATTCATCCATCATTCATCCATCCATCATTCATCCATCATCCATCCATCATCCATCCATCATTCATCCATCCATCCATCCATCCATCCATCCATCCATCCATCCATCCATCATTCATCCATCCATCATTCATCCATCATCCATCCATCATTCATGCATCATCCATCCATCCATCCATCATTCATCCATCATCCATCCATCCATCCATCATCCATCCATCATTCATCCATCATCCATCCATCCATCCATCCATCATTCATGCATCATCCATCCATCCATCCATCCATCCATCCATCCATCCATCATCCATCCATCCATCCACCCTGCTCTCAGGGATGCTGGATCCTGTCCCAGCAGTCATTGGGCAGCAGGCGGGGAGACACCCTGGACAGGCCGCCAGGCCACAAGGCCCCCCCACCCCCCCACACACACACACACCTAGGGACAGTGTAGTACGGGTGATCCACCTGACCTACAGGTCTTTGGACTGTGGGAGGAAACCGGAGCCCCCGGAGGAAACCCACAGACAGGGGGAGAACATGCACACTCCACACAGAGGACGACCCGGGATGACCCCCAAGGTTGGACTACCCCGGGGAGTCGAACCCAGGACCTTCTTGCTGTGAGGCGACAGCACTAACCACTGCACCACCGCGCTGCCCACCTGTAAATACCACGTGATAAAGGCGTAGTCACGGCACGGAGAGGTCATACTTTGAAAAAGAATGTGAAAATTTGAAAAAAAAATGGTAAAAAACGGAAATAAATGTGACACCATTAAGTGTGGCGGTGGTGCAGAGTGGAGTGACGGGAGGTGAGATCACGGAGCCTCGGCTCCTTCTCCTCTGCTTTCAGGGCCTAAAACGAACCACCGAATTTGTGAGTTTTGTTATGCGAAACTAAACTGGTCATTAAACCTTTGTTTGACCTGTGAGTTTTTAAGCTTTTTTGGTTTTTTTTGCAGTACACAAAACCAAAAGGCTTCCCCTGGCTAGCCTGCCATTAGCCTCTCACTCGTTCTTTCTTCTGTTTTGGGTTCTGATAAACTCTCTTGATGCTGGGAGGCAGATCCTCCCCTGCCTGTAAGCCTTCCTACACCCTGGTGCAGCACCCGGGGACCACCTCCAGCTGGTCTCGCCATGCCTCGGTCAGGGCCACAGACAGGAGTACTGACCCTGACCCCGGACAGCACCCGGATGTGGGCCACTTCAGGCAGTGACACGGCACTGCTGGCCTTCTACTGGCCCTGACAAAACGGATGTGAACCTGAAGTGGCCCACATGTAGAACAGCAAATATGGCCCAAATAAGCCAAACCACATGTGGGCCTTTTGTGGTAAAGACGCGGTGCTCTGGGCAACATGTGGTCTGGATGTGACCCTGCAGCGCCCCGTGTGGTAAATGGTGAGTATGGCCCAAATATCACAACACAAATATGGCCACCTTTGACAAATATGTGGCACATGTGGCCTTGCTATGGCTCGGTTCTGGCCCAGATCTGGCAAACAGGAGCGGACCGCCCAAGTGCCATCACCCTACACGGTATGTGGGCCGGGTGAAAGTGTCGGGTTTGGGACGGGTCGGGGCCACAGCAGCTTCGCTGTCAGGGACATGCATGTCTTTGTTCTTATTTCTTTGCTAAATCACTGATCTTGATCTTGATATTGATCTTTGTCACGCCGTTGGTATCTTGATCTTCCCAACGCGGCCGTGCTTCCCAGCATCCATTGGTGAACACAGCCTCTCAGAAGAGGCCCTCTTCAGCTTGTTTGGCCCACAGCTCTTCCAGCTCTTCCTTCAGGCGTTGCACCAAAATCCCATCCACTGCCCAAGGCCGACAGAGCGGGAAGAACCCACCGACTTCCTGGTTGGCCCAAACAAAGACACGGATCCCCGAGCCGCTTTCTAACTTTACAAATCCCTTCCCGGTATGCGGGATCAGACGTGTGACAGTGTGACCGGAGCGTGTCGTTGGGTACAGCGAGGCAGCTCTGGTCGTCTACTACGTGATGCATCAGCGGTGCGAAGAGGTGCTGAGTACCGGGCGAGTCCTGCGGCCTTGGCCCGGTGACGGAGTCGCGTTCTGCACCAGACGACTTGTGCCGGTGTATTCCTGAAATACGCTGCTGGTGTCTGGTCCAGAAGCCAGGCCAGTCTGCCTGGGGAGAGGCAGGAAACCACTTTCTGCAACCCCTCTGGTCTGCGACGAGCTTTAATTTCTTTAATTAGCAGTGGTAAGCCCAGACAGATCTGGGGGAAGGAGACAGATAGCGGGAATAAAAAGGCCTCTTTGTGAAGAAAGATGAAAGTGAATGCCTGCATTGTGCACGCTTCGACAATTAGTCTCAGCATCACTATCTGAGAGACGGTTCCGGAGAACAGAAATCACTTGACCCCCATGTGGGACCGAGCCATCTCGGGCCGGCTGAGCCCAGGCCGCACCACGCACCAACAACAGCGGCACACGTCGCCGCCAAGACAAACGCCCGAGTCGCGCTGGCTCAGGAATTTAAAAGACAAGACACGTGGACGACCCCGTACACCGCCCCGTCTGAGACGGACAAACAACAGGAAGACGGTGCGGCGGTTAAATCACCAATCTAAATGTAAATTCGGCGGTAAGCCGCCTCTGAGGTGTGACTCAGTACAGTATGATGTGCAGATGAGGAGCCGGAGCCTCCCCGGACACCTTCCCCTCTGCTCCTCTGACACAACGCATGCTTGTGTACGTCACCATGTCAGCTCAGCTTCACCCCCCGGAGACAGCGAAGCCGCTGTGGCCCGGACCCGTCCCACCCCCGACACCTCATCCGGCCCACCTACCGCCCGGAACGATGGCACTTGGGCGGTCCGCTCCTGCTCGCCACATCTGGGCCAGAACCAAGCCATAGCAAGGCCGCATGTGCCACATATGTGCCAAAGGTGGCCATATTTGTGTTGTGATATTTGGGCCATATTCACCATTTACCACACGGGGCGCTGCAGGGTCACATCCAGACCACATGTTGCCCAGAGCGCCGCATCTTTGCCAGAAAAGACCCACATGTGGTTTGGCATATTTGGGCCATATTTGCTATTACACATGTGGGCCACTTCAGGCTCACATCCGTTTTGGTCAGGGCCAGAAGAAGGCCATCAGTGCCGCATCACTGCCTGAAGTGGCCCACATCCGGATGCTGCCTGGGCCCCGTGGGATCTCCGGCCGCTAACGTGCCACGTATGCTGCCTGGGACTTCGACAATACTGCTGCTGATCCATTACGGGTCCTGTCTGTCTTTGATTCGTGTCCTTCTACCCCAACACTCGCTCGTGTTTATCGGTGTACTTTTCTACTCGACTTCTATTTTCTTGTGTTGCCTGTTCTGTTCTCACCATCATCTGCGCACCTTCGCTGAACAGAAAGTGCGTTGCATTTCAGTGTGCGAAGCGCGCCGTGTGAGCAAGGTCTGGCGGACTGAACGTGTGGACTCTGTAGGACGTTGCACCGGTGCCGGGCTTTCGGTTCTGTGGACTCGGTGAGAAGGCCGTGTCCCGGGTGTGACGTGTAAGTGTTAAAATGTCTGCAGAAAAGATCAGGTAATCTGCCGAGCACGTGAAAAGGGAGGCTTTAGCGTAGCACGGTTAGCAGCACATTAGCGGTGTGGCGGTGGGAGTTTGAGGGGCCTCATCTGACCACCTTGGCAGACTCCTCTCCCGCTAATCGGCCCAACAAAATGAATTACTTGGTGCAGCAATGCAGGATGAAAGCATGTGTCATAAGATGTGTGAAAACTGGTTTGGCTCTGCGAGATGTCACATTAGATATTAGCCTCCTCCCCCATGTCTGATTATGAAAACCCAATGTGTGCAGACTGCAGATGATGGCCCCGTTGTGCCGCTCACATGTTTGTTTGTCTCAGTATTTGTTAGTCTTTGTTGAGTCAGCTGGCATCACATTTTCGTGAGAACACTCTCTCAGCATTACTGTATTGTGCGCCGCGCCGCGTGTTTAATCCCCGTTCCTTTAAGCCGACCCACGCAGGTCACTTTCCCTCTGTGTGTAGGCTACCGGATTTGTGTGAGAACGTTTCCTCCTCAGTGCAATATGTCTCCTACAGGCATAGGCGGATTATAAGGGAATGGGCCCCTGGGCCCAGACGCGTTTCCTAATCGTTTGCCGTCCACACTGAAACACTGCAACAACAGAGAAGTGCTGGAGGCCATTATTATTATTATTATTATTATCATCATCATTATTATTATTATTATTATTATTATCGTCATCATCATCATCCACTACTATTACTTTCGGCTGCTCCCGTTAGGGGTCGCCACAGCGGATTATTATTATCATCATCACTATTATTATTATTATTATCATTATCATTATCATCATCATCATCATCTACTACTATTACTTTCGGCTGCTCCCGTTAGGGGTCGCCACAGCGGATTATTATTATCATCATCACTATTATTATTATTATTATCATTATCATTATCATCATCATCATCATCTACTACTATTACTTTCGGCTGCTCCCGTTAGGGGTCGCCACAGCAGATTATTATTATCATCATCACTATTATTATTATCATTATTATTTGTATTATTATCATTATCATAATCATCATTATCATATCATCATCATCATCATCATCATCATTATTATTATTATTATCATTATTATTTGTATTATTATCATTATCATAATCATCATTATCATATCATCATCATTATCATATCATCATTATCATTATTATAATCATCATCATATTATCATTATTATTATCATCATTATCATATTATCATTATTATTATTATCATTATCATATTATCATTATTATTATTATTATCATTATAATCATCATTATTATTATTATTATTATAATCATCATTATCATTATTATTATCATTATTATTATCATCATTATCATCATTATCATTATCATATTATCATTATCATCATTATCATTATTGTCTTTAATATCATCATTATTATCATTATCATTATTATTATTATTATTATCATTATTATTATTATTATGGGCCATTTGCACATAGTTCGGGCCCATGACTTTAAGAGGCTCACATGACCACATGACCATCATGACGTCACGCTTCCACTTTCCCATGACAACACCGGCTTGGTTTAGACGGAAGGCCAAAAAAAAAAAAGACCAGACAAAAGGTTTCTAATTTATCAGCTAACGTGGACGTAGCTCCCCCCCCCCAACACCACTCTTGTTCAACGTCGTCGTGTCAGAGTCCCACCGGAAGACGCTTCCGCGTGGAAACGTCGCTGTCAATCAACTCAGACCCGATCTCGATAACATGTGACTGTACGAAGAGCTTTTATTTCAAGGGCGCATATTTTATTCTGCTTTATTCTGCTTTACTCTGCTTTATTCTGCTTTATTCTGCTTTACTCTGCTTTATTCTGTTTTGTTCTGCCTTGTTCTGCTTTATTCTGCTTTATTCTGCTTTATTCCGCTTTGTTCTGCTTTGTTCTGCTTTACTCTGCTTTATTCTGCTTTATTCTGCTTTATTTTGCTTTACTCTGCTTTATTCTGCTTTATTCCGCTTTGTTCTGCTTTATTCTGCTTTATTCCGCTTTATTCCGCTTTATTCCGCTTTATTCTGCTTTATTCCGCTTTATTCTGCTTTACTCTGCTTTACTCGGTTTTATTCTGCTTTGTTCGTCTTTATTCTGCTTTATTCTGTTTTGTTCTGCCTTGTTCTGCTTTATTCTGCTTTATTCTGCCTTGTTCTGCTTTATTCTGCTTTATTCTGCTTTATTCCGCTTTGTTCCGCTTTATTCTGCTTTACTCTGCTTTATTCCGCTTTATTCTGCTTTATTCTGCTTTACTCTGCTTTATTCTGCTTTATTCTGCTTTGTTCTGCTTTGTTCTGCTTTATTCTGTTTTATTCTGCTTTGTTCTGCTTTGTTCTGCTTTATTCTGCTTTATTCCGCTTTATTCTGTTTTGTTCTGCTTTATTCTGTTTTGTTCTGCTTTATTCCGTTTTTTCTGCTTTATTCTCTTTATTCTGCTTTATTCTGCTTTATTCTCTTTATTCTGCTTTACTCTGCTTTATTCTGCTTTGTTCTGCTTTATTCTGCTTTGTTCTACTTTGTTCTGCTTTATTCTGGTTTATTCTGCTTTATTCTGCTTTGTTCTGCTTTATTCTGCTTTGTTCTGCTTTATTCTGGTTTATTCTGCTTTATTCTGGTTTATTCTGGTTTATTCTGCTTTGTTCTGCTTTGTTCTGCTTTGTTCTGTTTTGTTCTGTGATTCTGGTTTCAGGCGGGTGGGAAAAACAGGCAGAGAAGCAAACAAGGGGAAGTTTGGTGGGCGACCCCGACCTCACTTGTACTTTCAGAGGCCACATTAAAGGGGGGGGGGGCGTTTGAAAAGGGGGGACTTCAGTCTTCTGCTGCGTGATCTTTTACATATCGACACTGATGTCATTTAAAACGGGGGCTTGGTGGATAGCACTGTCACAGACGGCGGGTTGTGGGTTCGATTCCCGCCCTTCCATAGGAAGGATTTGCGTGTTCTTCGGGTTTGTGTGCGGCCAGGTTCCCCCACGGTCCAGAGAGGCGTGTGCGAGCTGATCCAGGTCTCCACGTGGGCCTTCGGTCTGAACGCTGCTGGCCTGCTCAGCTCTGTCCCTCCCTTCCAACCAGTGCATGCTGGGAGAGACTCCGGTGACCCCCGTGACCCCGGACGGATAAACGAGTCTGTCCACCCAGCGATGGATGAACGGGGGCTGTGACGGGTGGAGGTGTTGCACCAACAGGTCAGTTTCATTACATGATGGCGCCTCGAAGAGAAAAGAGATGTCGTCTCTCGCATCTTTTAACGTGATCTGAAACTGAGCAGGATCTGCTGCAGCGCCCGTCTGGATCCAGGCCTTCAGTCAGGCCTCTTCGGTTCTTTCCGGGGACATATTAGCTGGTCATCTGAGCGTCTCTAACCGAGCTGTCACACACAATTAGGACAGGAACAACTCGTTTTGGTGTCCCAGAGAGCATGGGGTCCTCACGAGAGAGAGAGCGCCACAATCAGAATCAATGTCACCGTTCACATAATCATGCATCGCAGATCCACCATGCAAGATGCATTTCGTGTGCTGCTAGCTGTGTAAAGCCTCCATTCATTTTCTGGATTTTCTGCAGGGCCGTGGTCAACGCAACAACGACGCTGTCCTCCTCACGGATCCTCGTCTGCTGGAGTCAAGAGGGAAACATTTGGTTTTGGGTCGCTGGCCTGGACGCTGAGCTCATATCTGTAAACAAATTAGCAGCAACAATGTATCAAATATTATTTAAAGTGACATCTTGGTCATCTTGTTCCCTTCGACAGTGGACATTTTATGCCGTCTAGGCTCCAGCACCCCTGAGACCCCTGCCACCCTGAGAGCAGGACAAGCAGTGTGGATAGCGGATGGAGGGAGGATGGGGTGGAATTCCCTTTTCATTCATTTCTGTTCAACAATATGACCGGCTTTATCGCCCTGTCGGGACATCTAAGTGTCTCTGGAGAGTTTTCCTTGACTTCCCTCTGCTTCTCTTGAAAAGAGACGTCACCGTCGACCTTCTCATCCTCACATCTTGGGTCAGACTGTCAACATTTAGAAAGCCGGCGCCGGGCCTTCCTTCCTTGGTTGAAACCATTTAAAACAAATTTGAGGTGAAATAAAATCAGGAAAGAACAAATGTTTTGAGGGTTTTGTTATCCTTAGTGTCTTTATCAGTTCAGTTGACTCAAGGGATGATTGGCCTGTCCTGAGGACGCCGCACCAGAACAAGAGCCGCTGTGTTCTGCACATCTCCGGCGACCTCCCGTCTCACACACCACCATGTGTTGGTCACACAACACAGAAACACAAGTGTCTCACCACGGGAGTGTGAAATCACCATGTTCCAACATGGAGGCAAGGCGAGGCGGGGCGGGCGGGCGGCCTCGGCCCAGCCGGGCCACATCAAGCAGGAGCGGTGACCCCTGTATTTGTGGATCAGGGTCAGGAAATCTGATTTCCTCTCCCCCCCCCCTCTCTCTCTCTCTCGGGGTCACCGGCTCAGATCTGAAACTGCTGAGTTTGAAAGGGCTGCCATCTTGTCCGAGGTGCAGAATACGGACTCTGTGACGGCACTCGCAAGGCGAGACTGGTCTCATAGATGGTTTGTTATTATTATCGTTTTTATTACCGTCGTCGTCATTATTACTAATAATTGATTGATTATTGCTATCACCACGGTGGAAAAGTGGTTAACTTATTCCATCACAGTGTTAATTTACTCTAAATCACAAAACAACGTGTCCGGAATAACGTCACCGGGCCATCTTAGCTTGGACTTTTCGTCGTTGCCTTTAAATCAGACGACCTGCTTCTGCCGTAGAACGACACCGCCATCTGGCGGTCACACAGGAAAACGTCACGCCGAGAGAACATACGTCACTTCCTGTTTTCCTGTGGCAACATGGCGGCGCGCTGAATGTCACATTACTGCGCACGCTAACGATCGTTCCTGCATGTTTGCGCCGATTCATAGCGACCCTGCCGAGGACGAGAGGACATAGAAACACATCCGGAGGAGGTTTCACCTGCGCGTCTCGACGTCGGCGAGGCTATTTGGTGGTGATAAGTTGCTACGGCGCATTTTCCTCCCGACGCCTTCAGGCTGCCAACCCACAGCAGCAGCAGCAGCTCGTCGCTGACTCGTCATAGGCAGTAAAAGTGAATCAGTTATAGTGAATTAATCTGTCTCAGGTGTGTTCAGTTTAGTAGTTTATAGTAAAACTGAATCAGTTATAGTGAATTAATCTGTCTCAGGTGTGTTCAGTTTAGTAGTTTATAGTAAAACTGAATCAGTAATAGTGAATTAATCTGTCTCAGGTGTGTTCAGTTTAGTAGTTTATAGTAAAACTGAATCAGTAATTGTGAATTAATCTGTCTCAGGTGTGTTCAGTTCAGTAGTTTATAGTAAAACTGAATCAATAATAGTGAATTAATCTGTCTCAGGTGTGTTCAGTTTAGTAGTTTATAGTAAAAGTGAATCAGTAATAGTGAATTAATCTGCCTCAGGTGTGTTCAGTTTAGTAGTTTATAGTAAAACTGAATCAGTAATAGTGAATTAATCTGTCTCAGGTGTGTTCAGTTCATTAGTTTATAGTAAAACTGAATCAGTAATGATGAATTAATCTGTCTCAGGTGTGTTCAGTTTAGTAGTTTATAGTAAAACTGAATCAGTAATAGTGAATTAATCTGTCTCAGGTGTGTTCAGTTTAGTAGTTTATAGTAAAAGTGAATCAGTAATAGTGAATTAATCTGTCTCAGGTGTGTTCAGTTTAGTAGTTTATAGTAAAACTGAATCAGTAATAGTGAATTAATCTGTCTCAGGTGTGTTCAGTTTAGTAGTTTATAGTAAAACTGAATCAGTAATAGTGAATTAATCTGTCTCAGGTGTGTTCAGTTTAGTAGTTTATAGTAAAACTGAATCAGTAATAGTGAATTAATCCGTCTCAGGTGTGTTCAGTTTAGTAGTTTATAGTACAAGTGAATCAGTAATAGTGAATTAATCTGTCTCAGGTGTGTTCCGTTTAGTAGTTTATAGTAAAACTGAATCAGTAATAGTGAATTAATCTGTCTCAGGTGTGTTCAGTTTAGTAGTTTATAGTAAAACTGAATCAGTAATAGTGAATTAATCTGTCTCAGGTGTGTTCAGTTTAGTAGTTTATAGTAAAAGTGAATCAGTAATAGTGAATTAATCCGTCTCAGGTGTGTTCAGTTTAGTAGTTTATAGTACAAGTGAATCAGTAATAGTGAATTAATCTGTCTCAGGTGTGTTCAGTTTAGTAGTTTATAGTACAAGTGAATCAGTAATAGTGAATTAATCTGTCTCAGGTGTGTTCCGTTTAGTAGTTTATAGTAAAACTGAATCAGTAATAGTGAATTAATCTGTCTCAGGTGTGTTCCGTTTAGTAGTTTATAGTAAAACTGAATCAATAATAGTGAATTAATCTGTCTCAGGTGTGTTCAGTTTAGTAGTTTATAGTAAAAGTGAATCAGTAATAGTGAATTAATCTGTCTCACGTGTGTTCAGTTTAGTAGTTTATAGTAAAAGTGAATCAATAATAGTGAATTAATCTGTCTCAGGTGTGTTCAGTTCATTAGTTTATAGTAAAAGTGAATCAATAATAGTGAATTAATCTGTCTCAGGTGTGTTCAGTTTAGTAGTTTATAGTAAAAGTGAATCAGTAATAGTGAATTAATCTGTCTCAGGTGTGTTCAGTTCATTAGTTTATAGTAAAAGTGAATCAATAATAGTGAATTAATCTGTCTCAGGTGTGTTCAGTTCATTAGTTTATAGTAAAAGTGAATCAATAATAGTGAATTAATCTGTCTCAGGTGTGTTCAGTTTAGTAGTTTATAGTAAAAGTGAATCAGTAATAGTGAATTAATCTGTCTCAGGTGTGTTCAGTTCATTAGTTTATAGTAAAAGTGAATCAATAATAGTGAATTAATCTGTCTCACGTGTGTTCAGTTTAGTAGTTTATAGTAAAAGTGAATCAATAATAGTGAATTAATCTGTCTCAGGTGTGTTCAGTTTAGTAGTTTATAGTAAAAGTGAATCAGTAATTGTGAATTAATCTGTCTCAGGTGTGTTCAGTTCATTAGTTTATAGTAAAAGTGAATCAATAATAGTGAATTAATCTGTCCCAGGTGTGTTCAGTTTAGTAGTTTATATTAAAACTGAACCAATAATAGTGAATTAATCTGTCTCAGGTGTGTTCAGTTCAGTAGTTTATAGTAAAACTGAACCAATAATAGTGAACTAATCTGTCTCAGGTGTGTTCAGTTTAGTAGTTTATAGTAAAAGTGAATCAGTAATAGTGAATTAATCTGTCTCAGGTGTGTTCAGTTCAGTAGTTTATAGTAAAAGTGAATCAATAATAGTGAATTAATCTCTCACGTGTGTTCAGTTTAGTAGTTTATAGTAAAAGTGAATCAGTAATAGTGAATTAATCTGTCTCAGGTGTGTTCAGTTCAGTAGTTTATAGTAAAAGTGAATCAATAATAGTGAATTAATCTGTCTCACGTGTGTTCAGTTTAGTAGTTTATAGTAAAACTGAACCAATAATAGTGAATTAATCTGTCTCAGGTGTGTTCAGTTCATTAGTTTATAGTAAAAGTGAATCAGTAATAGTGAATTAATCTGTCTCAGGTGTGTTCAGTTCATTAGTTTATAGTAAAAGTGAATCAGTAATAGTGAATTAATCTGTCTCAGGTGTGTTCAGTTCAGTAGTTTATAGTAAAAGTGAATCAGTAATAGTGAATTAATTGGTCTCAGGTGTGTTCAGTTTAGTAGTTTGTCTGTCGTAGATGTGTTCTAAATTATTCAGGCATTTTAAGATACGCTTGAAATGATTCACATTCAAAACGAATCGCCCTGTTTTCTGTTGCAGAACTCTTCAGATATGGTGCATCTCTGTAAGTACAACCTACAACAGTCACTTTTATATGTTCAACCTATGACATGTATTAAATAAATACAGCCTACACCTATTGTCCTTATTTCCAATACAGTCTATACCTGTTACCTTTATGTTTACAACTCACACCCATCATCTTTCCAAGTACAGTCAGAGTACCTTATATTTAACTGGTCTTCGTAATTGTCCCCATTAAGTTAGAAGAATTTTTTGAAGAATTCATTGAGTTTGAAGTGGTGCAGTGATCAGCGCGATGGCTTCACAGCAAGGAGGTCCTGGGTTCGAGCCCCGGGGTAGTCCAACCTTGGGGGTCGTCCCGGGTCGTCCTCTGTGTGGTGTTTGCATGTTCTCCCCGTGTCTGCGTGGGTTTCCTCCGGGGGCTCCGGTTTCCTCCCACAGTCCAAAGACATGCAGGTCAGGTGGATCGGCCGTACGAAACTGTCCCTAGGTGTGAATGTGTGTGTGTGGGCCCTGTGATGGCCTGGCGGCCTGTCCAGGGTGTCTCCCCGTCTGCTGCCCAATGATTGCTGGGATAGGCTCCAGCACCCCTGCGACCCTGCGAGCAGGATAAGCAGTTTGGATAATGGATGGATGGATGTCTATAGACCACAGGGATGACATGCATTCATTCTTACTTTGAATGAACATTGAATTTTGAAGTTTTAATACACTCCTTCTGTAAAATCTACTGCTCCCGTTAGGGGGCGCCACAGCGGATCATCCTTTTCCATCTCTTCCTGTCCTTTGCATCTTCCTCTGTCACACCAGTCATCTGCATGTCATAGTTTCCACCAGCACCCTGCTGGCCAACAGTACTGGTGGCGGTCATTGGTAACCCGGGCCTCGGCCGATCCGGTATGGAAACCTGATTTATGATCCGCATATTTGATTTGGCAAAGATTTCACGCCGGATGTCCTTCGTGACACAACCCTCTACTCTCCATTGATCCGGGCCTGGGACCGGCACTAAGAATGCACTGGTTTGTGCATCCTCATTGGCTGGGTTCTGCTTTTGTGAAACACGGGTTTAAATTGTCATTGACTTTGGAAGAACCGGATTTTGAGAAATTTTATGGAAAGACGTGATAAAAAAAGGTATTTTTCTCAACATTGATTCTGAGGGACTTCGCCTCTCGTAGATTTTAGTTTAACAGTTTGGAGGCAACATGGATTTTCGTTGGGAGTGACGAAGGAGGACAGGATTAGGAACGAGTATATTAGAGGGACAGCTCAGGTTGGACGGTTTGGAGACAAAGCAAGAGAGGCAAGATTGAGATGGTTTGGACATGTGTGGAGGAGAGATGCTGGGTATACTGGGAGAAGGATGCTGAATATGGAGCTGCCAGGGAAGAGGAGAAGAGGAAGGCCAAAGAGGAGGTTTATGGATGTGGTGAGGGAGGACATGCAGGTGGCTGGTGTGACAGAGGAAGATGCAGAGGACAGGAAGAGATGGAAACAGATGATCCACTGTGGCGCCCCCTAACGGGAGCAGCCAAAAGTAGTAGTAGTAGTAGTAGTTTGGAGTCAAACACACAGTATGTCCTAAAAAAAAGTAGAAAATGTCTTTTAGGCAGAGAAAAGTATACAGTTTCAATAAAGGCCACAGCATCAACTGTCACCGCTGTTACAAATCTACGTTGGATTTTTCCTTGTTGGAAAACACTGATGTTCATTTTGTCTTTACAGCGTCACTGCTCTTGAAGAAGTACCACGGGGGCTACGTGGTCATCAGGTTGGCGCTCGCCGGCCACAAACAAGCCAACAGACCCTTCTATCGCATCGTGGCGGCGTACAACAAACGGGCACGAGATGGCAAATACATCGAGCAGCTGGGCACCTATGACCCCCTCCCCAACATCCACAACGAGAAACTCGTCAGCTTCAACTACGAAAGAATCAAGTACTGGATAGGCTGCGGGGCGCACACCACCAACCCCGTGTCCAAACTGCTAGGTTGGTTTTCCTCAAAAAGGACATGTTCCCCTCAACCGTTACAATGAGGCTAAAGCTCTGTCTATCTGGGAACCAAGGAGGTCCAGACTCTGGACCTCCTTGGTTCCCAGAAATCCTCATAGACAAAACTGTGTCTGGACTCCCGACACGGTTTTTAATGACAACCTGAAGTTCTTAAAGCAATCATCACGCTCGAACCTCAGGTGAAACAGTAATGCAGTGTAATGAAACGCTAACTTGTGGATATGCTCAGCAATGAAATAAAACTAAACATGCAGAGTGGTAAAACACAAGATAAATCTAAAATATGAACATCAAGGAAACATGTAGACAATGAAGAGAAAAAATACTTGGCAGCCTCTGCCCACACTACTACTACTTTCAGCTGCTCCCATTAGGGGGCGCCACAGCGGATCATCTGTTTCCATCTCTTCCTGTCCTCTGCATCTTCCTCTGTCTTTTCATGTCTCCTGTCTTTTCATCAGTGCCACTGTCTCCAACCATACAACATAGCTGGTCTCACTACCATCTTGTAAACCTTCCCTTTAACTCTTGCTGGTACCCTTCTGTCACACATCACTCCTGACACTCTTCTCCACCCACTCCACCCTGCCTGCACTCTCTTCTCCACCCACTCCACCCTGCCTGCACTCTCTTCTTCGCCTCTCTTCCACACTCCCCGTTACTTTGGACAGTTGACCCCAAGTATTTAAACTCATCCACCTTCGTCACCTCCACTCCTTGCATCCTCACCATTCCACTGTCCTCCCTCTCATTCACACATAGGTATTCCTACTCCTACTGACTTTCATTCCTCTTCTCTCCAGTGCATACCTCCACCTCTCCAGGCTCTCCTCCACCTGCACCCTACTCTCACTACAGATCACAATATCATCCGCAAACATCGTCGTCCACGGAGACTCCTGCCTGATCTCGTCTTTCAACCTGTCCATCACCACTGCAAACAAGAAAGGGCTCAGAGCCGATCCTTGGTGTAGCCTCTGTCCACAACTCAATACATTCAATCCTGCATTCTGTCTTCCTGTGAAATTTAGTTCTACTCTTCTCTAGTTAGCATGCTAAAATTAGCTGCAACATTTGCTGAGAGTATGGTGTATTGTCTAGCTCAGCAAGTCAAGTTAGTTTTATTTGTTTAGCCCATTATCACAAATTACAGATTTGCCTCAAGGGGCTTTATAGCAACACAACATCCGGTCCTTAGAACCTCGGCCAGATACAATTGGGGAGAAAATGGGGGAAACCCCCCCCCCAAAAAAACTCCTGAAAACTCACTTGTTCACCAAAGCCTTGGTCTCTAGTCACTTGGACAACCTTTGCTATTTATATTTTCTGTTCTTGTATTATTTCTTTTGTCTGCTCCACTGTTGTGTAAAGCTGCCGTGGGTCTCTGTCATTTATGTTGACTAGTCATGGTTTTTAGGAGTCATATTTACACTCGTTGACAATTTACTAGTACAAGTTGTATTTTCTAGTCATGATCTGTACTAGTCATTATGAAACTTACTAGTCATTATGACATTTGCGAGTCATATTCTGATATTTACAAGTCATAATGCTATTTACTTGTCATAGCACAGTTGTTACACACGGGATATTTAAAGTCATCATCTTACTTGTGTCCTGTAGGGTTGGCGGGGTTCTTCCCTCTGCATCCCATGACGGTAACGACGGCGGAGCGACGCAGAGCCCTCACAACGCCAACACACACAGATCCAGGAGCAGAAACAGATCCAGGAACAAAAACTACTGATCCAGGAGCAGAGGGAGCACTGCAGGAGGCGACAAGGCAGCAGGAGGTGTGAGTGGTGCAGCTGGAGGTGTGAGCGGTGCAGCTGGAGGTGTGAGTGGTGTAGCTGGAGGTGTGAGCGGTGCAGCTGGAGGTCTGAGCGGTGCAGCTGGATGCCTCAGAAAGACAACAGCCAGTCAGAAGAGTCCAGCTGACTCCATCAGGTCAAAGGAAACCATGTTGGTTTGGGGCCTCCTGACAGGACGTCTCCCGTTCACATCTGACTCACGACCTTTTGTCACAAGCTGCCTCCTCTCTCTCTGTACCATCATCATCATCATCACTCTTCATCATGCCATCAAATAAAGGCAAAATTACCAAAAATTATCGTGAACCTTTTGATTCATTGGATGGACTGCTCACCTTCAGCCGGTGGAAACTGCAGGTGGAATCCTTCCCTCTGTGACCAACACACAACACAACACAACACAACACAAGTTCTTCAGAAAGACCGTCATGAATATTGTAAACGTACAGCAAGTGTTTGTTTGGATTCAGTATTTTGTGTGATTCAATTAAAGTAGTATAAAATCATTCCCTTTCTACTGTCGCTTATTCTGGTAACCCTTGTGTTGTCCACACTTTGTGTATACTGCCCTTGTCTTCAGGGTCATTTATGACCCGTCTTCATTAAACCTCTAAATTAAAGCAACGTAATTTAATTTTAAACCCCAAATCTGTTTTGCAGGAAGAAACGAGCTGTCATTCATCACAAACTGTGTGACTATCTGGGGTTTCCCTCTGCACAGTGCAGCAAGACTGCATTTAATCAGGGGACACCCCTCATTTTTATAGGGTCACACATGACCCTGAGACAATCTTGGTACCCTAGTGGTGTACAGCTTTCATGGACATATGAACAAAAACTATGTTTCACTTTTTCCAACGTTGGGGTCACTCGAGGAAAAGTCATCGCATTTCAGGGTGAAGAAAGGTCATGTAGGGTCTTTTCTCTGCTGCTAAACACTGTTGTGGGTCTTTTTGACCGATAAGAAGGATTAAATGACATATTTAATTTCCATCCATCCATTATCCAAACCGCTTATCCTGCTCTCAGGGTCGTGGGGATGCCGGAGCCTATCCCAGCAGGCATTGGGCGGCAAGCGGGGAGACACCCTGGACAGGCCGCCAGGCCATCACAGGGCAACAGACTACGAAGCATGTCTTTCTGAAAAATGAGAGACAGATAGTGACATTCTCACACTTGACTTAATCGATAAATCCCCCCTAAACAAATTAATTACACCTTCTTAAAATTATGCTTAAATTCTTTTCTTTTCTTTTTTGTGTGAGTCTGCAAGTGCTAAAGGCTGCTGCGTACAGGAGTCAATTTCTTCTATTTTATCAGAATCATTTTTATGAGCTGAACTACAAACAAAGAATCATTAACTGGTCAAGTTTGGATTTTATGGTTTTCTGTGAGATGATCATCCTCCGGTTTATCTGCACGGGAAACAAGAACCTACGAATACTTACAAGCATTATCTTTCACGCAAATCAAGCAGATGTTTGCAGATGACATTGTGATGTGTAGCGAGAGTAGGGAGCAGGTGGAGGAGAGCCTGGAGAGGTGGAGGTATGCACTGGAGAGAAGAGGGATGCAAGTCAGTAGGAGCAAGACGGAATACCTATGCGTGAATGAGAGGGAGGACAGTGGAATGATGAGGATGCAAGGAGTATATGGGGAGAAGGATGCTGAATAGGCTCCGGTCGTCTCCCAGCTGGACTACGGCAACTCCCTCCTTGCTGGCCCCCCGGCGTCGGCCATCAGACCTCTGGAGTTTGTTCAGAAAGCTGCAGCTCGTCTGGTGTTCAACCGCCCACACAACTCCCCTTCTCATGTCCCTACACTGGCTCCCAGTAGCTGCTCGCATCCGGTTTAAGACTCTGGTGCTAGCCTACAGGGCAGTGAAAGGCTCCTTCCTATCTCCAGGCCATGGTGAAGCCCTACACCCCCGCCCCACCACTTCGCTCTGCTGCCTCGGGACGCCTGGTTGCCCCGTCGCTCAGAGGTCCCTGCTGCCAATCGACCCGGTCCCGGCTCGGTTCTGTCCTGGCCCCACAGTGGTAGGATGAACTCCCCACTGATGTCAGGACAGAGGAGTCGCTGCCCATCTTTCAGCGCAGGGTGAAAACTCCCCTCTTCAAGAACTACTTAGCACTTATTGTATTCACTCATTAGAAAAACAAAAAAATCTCTTTCTTGCGCTTTTACTTTAGCACTGGTTTTACTCTTAGATGCTTGTTTAGATGCACTTATGACCTCTGATGACTAGTAGTTCTCCTGATCTCCTATGTTAAATGATGCTCTTATTGTAAGTCGCTTTGGATAAAAGCGTCGGCTAAATGACAGTAATGTAATGTAATATGGAGCTGCCATTGAAGAGGAGAAGAGGAAGGCCAAAGAGGAGGTGTATGGATGTGGTGAGGGAGGACATGCAGGTGGCTGGTGTGACAGAGGAAGATGCAGAGGACAGGAAGAGATGGAAACAGATGATCCGCTGTGGCGCCCCCTAATGGGAGCAGCCGAAAGTAGTAGTAGTAGTAGTAGTAGTAGTAGTAGTAGTAGTAGTAGTAGTAGTAGTAGTAGTAGTAGCAGTAGTATCTGAGGTGAGCAGGCTTGTTGACTGGGTTAATGATAAGTGTGCTATGCTAAAACCAACAGCTCAGATACAGGTAGTAATCAGTTAAAGCTAATATTTCCATAAGAGCTTTTACATGATTGGAAGTAATGTGAGTTCTCCATAATCCGGATGTACAGGGATTCTTTTACAAATCGGTCTAAGGTACATCGGCTCTTCCAATATTTCCTGTCATCATCACGTGGTTGAAAAGAGTCTTCAAGCAGCTGTACCCAATGATTTTTTTGCCACCTGTCTTTGAGGTTTTCAGTTCTTTGGGTGTCATTGTTGAACACCATAATATGATGTCTCTTGTATGATGCTTTGGCTGTCCAGAAAAGCGCTGTATAAATGTAATGATTATCATGGTCCTGACCATGTGGCAGGTGTTTGGCTTCAAGATGAGTTGCAGCAGCACATTTTTCCTCATTGCATTTTATTTTCTCTTTCCTAACCCCCCCCCCCTTTCTGCAAGTCCAGTCATTATGGTCTCAAAATAGGCCTCCTAGACTTTTTTGTGGCGACTCTGGGTTCGAATTTGGGGTCGTGGGGTTAAAGCGGTGGATAAAGGTGTCCAGTGACTCCTGTCAGGCCTACTCGCAGGAATGAGGTGATGGTGTTTCTTGTGGAAAGTCTGAGGATGCACATCTCTCGCAACCCCTGGAGTTAGTTAATGGCGGCCATTTGCATAATACGCCTCAGGATACGCCAGTTTGAAAACGCTGTTCTGGACACTACGGGTTCCCACCTTGCCAGCTTATGGACTGAAGAAAACCAACTGTCTTTTATTTCTGAGGATCCGTCCACCGCCAACTGAACTAAAACACCAAGACGGAGTCCGCAGCTTACGGGACCTGCTAACTGCTAGCCTGCTTCCTCGGTAAGCTAGCCCACCTCCCGGCTAACTCTCTAGTCTTGGAAATCAGTCCTTCTTTCGGTTTCTGCCCTCGTTTGTCATCTTTTCTACACACTCCAGGTTAGGACTAGTTGCATGCTTAACACTAAACCCCCTAGACCCGACTCGCCGGTAACATCATTTGGTGTGGGAAGATGGTGGCGTGAACTTACGTTTGCGGCGGCCTCACCCAGCACCGTCCATGCAGTGTCTTTGACCGCGTCTGCGTTTAAGTTGGTGTCTTGGTTTGATGGCTTAGGCAGCTGATGCTGGATTGGCTGGCAGAGCTTGGTCTGCTGCATCCGGTGGGCCCAGGGACCACGGCCCTGTTGGAGCTGCGCCTGAGGAGGAAACACCGAGGGCGGTCTGACAGGATGTGGAAGCGGTGCAGGCTAAGCTAACTGCTAGCCCATACAGTTCCCACAGTCATCCTGGAGTTCGCTCTCTTGGACAGTGGGAATATATATATATATATATATATATATATATATATATATATTTTTTTTTTTTTTAAATATGTTTTGTAGTTTGGATATGTGTTTTTGTCTTTGTGTTGCACTGCTGTGGGCGGGGGGAAATGATGTTTCGCTACATTTCATGTGCGCAGGTGCATGGAATGAAATGACAAACTACAGGTTTCTGATTCTATCATGTTAGGAAGGTGGCATTGAGGTTTCCAGGCACAGTCCCACTGACTTCTGAGGCCTCACCTCCAGGTCTAGCTGAGAGTTTTCTGAGGTTTGAAGTCCAGTAACAACTGCTGAAGCATTCCTGATCCATACTCCTTCTCTCCCCCTCCTCTGAAGTTACCAATGAACCAGTGAAGTTACTGGTGGGAAATGTTTGGGCACGGGGGTAGTAAGCACTACATGGCCAAAAGTATGTGCACATCCGAACATCACGCTCATATTTGCTTTTTGAACCTCTAATTCCAAAACCATGGGCATTAATATAGAGATGGTACCCCCTTTGCTGCTGTAACAGCCTCCACTCTTCTGGGAAGGCTTTCCACTAGATTTTGGAATATGGCTGCGGGGATTCGTTCGCATTCAGCCACCAGAGCATTAGTGAGGTTGGGCAGTGGTGTCGGTCGAGAAGCCCTGGCTCCTAGTCAGTGCTTCAGCTCATCCCAAAGGTGTTGGATGGGGTTGAGATCAGTTGAGGTTGAGGCTCTGTGTAGGCCAATCAAGTTCTTCCACACCAAACCAGGCAAACCATGTCTTTATGGACCTCGCTTTGTGCATGGGGGCATTGTCATGCTGAAACAGGAAAGGACCTTCCCCAAACTATCGTTGGAAGCACACAATTCTCTAGAACGTCATTGTATGCTGCAGCATTAAGATTTCCATTCACGGAACCAAGGGGCCTAGCGCAAACTTTGAAAATCATTCCCAGCCCATTATTCCTCCTCCACTAAGCTTTACAGTTGGCACTTTGCATGCAGGCAGATAACATTCTCCTGGCATCCGCCAAATCAAGTAAATTTCAAGTAAAGTCAATTTTATTTGTATAGCCAATTATCACAAATCTGCCTCAGTGGGCTTTGCTGCAATACAACATCCTGTCCTTAGACCCTCGCAGCTGATAAGGAATAACTCCCTAAACCCCCCTCCCCCCAAAAAAACTCTTTAAACCCAGATTGGTCTGCAGACTGCCAGATAGTGAAGCGTAATTCATCACTCCAGAGAATGTTCCCAATGCTCCAGTCTAATAGTGGTGTGCTTTACACCACTACAGCCAACACTTGGCGTTGGGCATGGTGATCTCAGGCTTGTGTGGGCTGCTTGGCCATGGAAACCCATGTCATGAAGCTCCCGATGAACAGTTCTTATGCTGACATAACTTCCAGAGGCCATTTGGAACTTGGTAGTGAGTGCTGCAACTGAGGACAGATCATTTTTCCACGTTATGCTTCAGCACTCGGTGGTCCTGTTCTGTGGTCTTGCGTGTTCTACTGCTTCACAGCGGAGCAGTTGTTGCTCCAGGAAGTTTCCACTTCACAATAACAGACTTACAGTTGACCCGGGCAGACCTAACAGGGCAGAAACTTGACCAACTGACCTGTTGGAAAGGTAGCATCCGATGACAGAGCTCTGTTGAAAGTCGCTGCGCTCTTCAGTACGATCCATTCCACTGCCAAAGTGGAGATTGCATAGCTGTATGCTTGATTTCATGCAGCTGTTAGAAATGGGTGTGGCTGAAATAGCTGACCCCCACTAATTAGAAGGCATGTCCAGGCTACTTTTGCTATATAGTACATCATCCAAAACGTAGCTGGGCTGGACTAAATCCATTTTGAAGGAGTTGATCTATACATGAGCAAGCGGGCGAAGCAGAATAAGGGAAATCTGCCTTTCTCTTGTTGGTGGAGCAGGTTTGGTCACTTTGGGGGAACTTGGTGCTGCTGGTGATACGCTGGAATCCATGTTGTGAAGGCAGCTCCTATAAACTGGGGCCTGTTGTGGGTGGCTCTGGGGGAAATGGTGCGGGCCTCCAAATGTGTTTGAAACCTGCATGAGGAAAAAAGTGATTAGTGTCTACACACACGGGGCACACATATGGCCCTCTACACCCCCCTTAACCACCACCGTTATTATGTACTGGCACTTTAAAAGGCGCTGGGGACGATGGTAGTAGAAGCATCTGGACTCTCGGGATCTGTCAAAATTGTCGAAAAGGGAAGGGAAGGGATCAAGTAGGTGGGTTGTTGGTTTAGCAGCCAAATTGAGTTGCAAGAGTACAAATTCAGCCTTGTAAGCAGCAGATGACCTCCCCCCCAAAACATCTGTAACTGACGGAACCAGACTTCCAAAGGGTCCTGTATCAGCTCAAGGGTAGACAGAAGACTGATGTCAGGCTAGTGGCTTGCTGGATACCCTCCGTAGTTATCGGGCCACAGAGAAGCTGAAAAATGGGTAGAAACGTGGCAATGTGTAATTTTTCAAGGACTCTTTTAACAGGCTAGAAGATCATGTAGCCAGGTGGCCAACTCGTCGTCTTCAATTGGCCTTCACGGCATAAAAAGCAGAGACCACAGAAGTTCACAAATACATGTACCTTCTGTAGGAGCCCTTGGGAGTACTTCCTGATTGCTGTGATGGGGTCGTTATGGAGGAGTCGGTTACCTGGCTCCCTTCTCTGTTTACTAACTGGTGGGAGGTTCTAGGTACCGTTACTTTTGGGCTGGACCGCAACAGCAGGGCCAGCCCTACACATGCAGTTGTCCATGAGGGAGTGCCGGTGTGAGTGATGGAGTTTCACCATTGGTTGGAAGGCCGAGTTGGACTTTCCCCATTGGCCATTGCTCTTTCAAAATGAATCGGTGCCAAGTTTTCTCTTACATCTTCAACAGTTCATGGAAAACTGTCAAAAGAGCCGCTTTTTAAACACAGTCGCGCAAAAAGAGCCATTTAATAAATGCAGTGGCGGTCCAGCCATGTACCTGGTTTTAACCTAGCCTTGTTCTTCAAACATTAAAACATCCAGACCACATGGAAAGTTCCTGAGACTGGGTGGTAAACCAGCCTGGAGACTATAAACTGCATTAAGAAGACCATGTATGGTAAAGCAATTCTGTCCCCAAGAAGCAATAAAATGAAGTTATTGATAACGTATATAACATGAGCAACATCTCTCTCTCTAGCCAGATGAATAACTACCAACAAGGGATCCGTGAAAGTTGAAAGTCATCTTTTATTGCACAATAAAAGATCACACATACCATGTTCTGAATCATGAGATTGGTCCACATGGGAATACAGAGAGGTAAAATTTACAAAAACAAAACAAAAATACAAAATAAAGAGAATATTTAAGCCCCACCACACATCGGATATCATTAATGACCATGTCGGGTTTTGACTTCCAGGCCAGCCAGCTGCTGTCATTGCTCCACGTTTGAAAATGAAAATACAACTGTGTGAATTGTGATCCCACGTGAAACACATTGAACGGGTCAGAGGGCAAGTCCTACACCGCTCAACCGATCCATGACCGGGTGGCTTCACAGACACTGAGACAGGCTTGACATGCTTAATTCATTTCTCCATTTTAAGTTCACCCCATACTTTTAGCGGCTGTCTCTTCCAGTTGCTCTGACTGCTCCCACCAGATCTTTACACTCTTGTACTGGTAGTATGATGTGTTTCTGTCTGTCTTTCAGCTCTGGACATTTAGAAATCTCACGGTCACGCGCATGGTCAGCATTCCCATTGGAAAACAGGCTCGATGGCCAGCTTCTAGGTGAACATGGTTTAGTGTTTATGGAGAAACGCTTCCCGAACCCTCTGTAGAGGAAACACGGCCAAAAACGTCAGAATCAAAAACACCTTTGTCTTGATTACTCCATTCAGCATTTAGACTTTCAGGGCAGCCAGCTATGCTCTCTTATTTAGCATTGGTGGGATTTCCTCTGTATGCTTATCTGGCCATTTCTAGGAGGTTAAATTTTACTCTCCGGGTTCAGCCAGTTGTTGAACTACACCGAGACCAAAGGAAAACCTAATTCTTGCATGAAGAGGAAAAAAAATAAACAAAAAAACGGGAAATTAATTGAACGCAGTATTGTTATTGTTCTATCACCAAACCGCCGTGGTGTCTGTGACATCAGGACAAAATGCACTTTGCCGATTATCGTCTCTTTTTACCTCTTGAGGCAACACTTTACAGCCATGAACTTTTGTGACACAACAATTTGAGATTTGGTGCAATTTCTTGGTTCAGCCTTCTGCTATGGGACAGGACGGAGAGCTCCTGAAGCTAATGTCATCTGTCACAAACTGGGGGAAAGAACACAAATGTGTCTTTTGAAGGAGAATCCGCAGCGTCCCTTTAAATGTGATGCAACTCCAGAGCAAACTAATGCTTCTGAATCCTGCTCTTACCACAAGGGGTTGGGAGTAAAAACTCTCTCTCTCTCTCTTCCTGACCATTCTGTACCTATGGCATGCCGAGCACAGACTCCCCATCTCTGTCAGCAGGGAACAACTTCTTCCTATCTGGATTTTGAAGCAGGGTACTTGACTTTCTATTACAACTGGTGGCCCCGTGCTAATGGAGAACATGATCTAAAAGACGTCGTGAGTCGATGAGGGTTGAACAGAAAAGGGTCTGGTAAACTCCATGTGAACCAAACTGCCATCTTCGTTCTGGAAAGAATCCAGAGCGACAAGCCTGCCGTTAGACAATCATGAACCAACGTTGCCAAGACGAGAACTGTACAATAAATACATCATTTATGACAAGAGATAAACGCTTACATTATTCATGAGTTTAAAGTGAGGTGACCCTTCTTCAGAACATTTACATATACCAAAAAGGAGTTCTAACAGAATGCAAAGCAACATTACACACATTGAGGAGAAAGAAAAAAAAAAGCCATGTGGGACATGAACAGACAACAAACCATCTTTGTCGTTGACCTTTGACTGCGGTCGCATACTGCACCCCTCAGTTGGTTTTCAAGTTTTTACACACGAGAGACAGTGACAGGAAGTCATGTGTGAACGGGCAGTGGGTCTGTGGGAATTTGAGTTTTTTTTCTCATTACACCTTACACATACATTAGTTTTATAATAAAAATCATTTCACCCTTCTGAGAGGTTGTCGCTAACCCGAAGACACAAGACGAATTCTGGACAATCAGATCCTCATGTTGCATACGTGTGATGTGCACATCGCCACCCCGGAGGTGCTGACAGCTGAACCGAAGGCCTGCAGGCCACGGAGAGGACGCTCGGGAGGCTGGACTGGGTTGAACTGAACCGGTCTGCACTAACGAATAGCGTCATGTCATCTGCAAACAGTGATATCCCAAAAACCAGGGATGGCTCCGTTACCCCAGATACTTCCCTGTGGATGAGCTCGTTTTATAGGAGCGGTGTCATCGGTGCACCGCAGGAGTGAAGCGCAAAAAACTGATGTGGCTTGAAACAAAGCTAATTTCAGAGGCACTGGTAAGAAACAGTCGTTTCTTTTTTTTCTCTCTTTGTGCTTCGAGGGCTGACTGACTGATTAAAAGAATAGGTCACGTGAACAGTGTTTTAATTATCCCCCTGCAACTGGGAACTGGTTTGAACTGTGGTACCACTGTACAACTGTTACGTTTCTTTGTGGTAATGCACATCCACCAAGGCCATGTATGCATACAACCGAAGGGCAACCGAGGAAAGAACAAACACAAATACTTTGATATATAATTTCCAATATGGAGATGTAACAAAATGTCTATATAAAAAGCACTAGCTAAATAAGGCATTTTACTTTGAATATATGTAATGAAAATAAGGGAGAAAACAAAAAAAACAATGTCATTTTTGGTGAAAATTTGGCAAAGCAAAAGAAAAATAATACAATAAATTATAAGCAGCCACAAAGTTGTGACAAGGCAACGACACTAATAATGTCTTTTCAATGAGAAGAGGTGACCTTGAAGGGCAAGACCGAGAGAAATACACTTCCACGTTAAGAACAGAAGGGGCTGTTGTGGTGTGCAGGTGTGCGCATGCATGCACACGTACACACGCACGCACACACACACACACACACACACACACACGGGTGAAAAGGAAAGAAAGGACGATACATGAACAGGTAAACATTCACCAAAAGACACTGTGCAAAAATAATGTTTTCATAACGGAAAACAAAAGAAAAAGTGAAATTCAACATCTTTATGAGCAAAAAGTAAACCCTCCCATACAGACCCTGTTGTGAAAGACTGAATAGAACCAGCGTTCTGCATCCATTTCATTTACATTATAGTTAAGTCTGTTTGATAAGGGAAACACTGGGACCGGTGGTAACACCAAAATCCCTCGCCTGCCCCGTCCCCTCTCATGTCAAGTAATCTACCGGTGAAGAACTAAAAGTTGAGGGGCAAAAATACATAGTGGACTTGTAAACAAGAGAAACAGCAATATACAGCCATAGATTTACATATTTAGAAACTCTTAGAAGGGGCTGCTATTCTACAGGTTATTAAAAGGGATCTGAGAAACAGAAAGGAGATGAGGAGCGACGGGGAGGCTCTAAGCCTGCCTGGTCCACACCCTCTCGGGACCTTCTGGTCTTCACTTTGAAAAAGACTTCTCTTTGACTGGACAGATAGCTGAGAATGGACAGATCATCTTTTTTTTTTCTTCTCACACAAAACTCCACCCTGAAAAGAAAAGCGAGGAGAGGACTGCGATGCTTGCAGGTCATGGCCGGGGTCGTCTCACGGCAGCCATCTTACATGAGGAACAGTTTGTTTTCTGCAGTTTTTACTGTGTCCTACTTGCAGAGAGCCGACGACGTCGTGGCTGCCTGTGTTAGCATGTCTGTGTGCAGTGTGGAGGCCCGCTGAACGCTGACTTCAGTCTCGCTTAGCTCACCTGCTGGATGTCCAGCAGGATCACGAGCAGCCCCTCTCAAAACGAAATGAAGGAATGAAAGCACTTGTATAGGAGCAGTGGGCAGCTGCAGCGCCCGGGGACCAACTCCAGTTCTTCTTTCCATTGCCTTGCTCAGGGGCAAAGGCAGGAGTATTAACCCTAACACGCATGTCTACATGATGGTGGGAGGGAAACCGGAGCACCCGGAGGAAACCCACACAGACACGGGGAGGACACGCAAACTCCACACAGAAAGGACCTGGGACAACCCGGGGTTCGAACCCAGGACCTTGTTGCTGTGAGGCAACGGCACGAACCACTGGGCCACCGCGCCGCCCAAAAGAATGGAAATGTACCTTTTCTGAAGCCGAATACTTTCTACTCGTTACCTTAGCGTTCATATGTTTTCTTTAAGCAACACTTTCACAAGAACATGCAAAATCCTAAAAATAAAGTCATGCCAGTTCGGCCAAGATGAGTACGTGTTTTGGGAGACATACATTCTCATGTCTTTGTTTAAAGGGAAACTGGCAGCGTTATTAATATACAAATTATATTTAGTTTTGTTATCCCAGCCGTCCACCTCTGGTGACGTTTGTAGGTGTATCGTCCTTCCTCTGAGAGGAGCTGCTCATGAGCCTGGTAGAATAAAGTCACCACTCAGCATGTCTCCAAACTGCACACAGACATCAGAAAGGCATCCGCATGTTTGTCCGACTGTCAGCAAAACAGTAAAAACGCCAGGAACCAAAATATCCCTTTAACTTGGGACTCAAAATGGCTGCCTGTGAAGAGTCACAAAAGACAAAAACCTCTTCTTCTTCTCTTCCTCCTAGCTTGCTACCCCTCATTCTAGCGCTTGTCGGACAGGGTCCTATGGCACCGATTCACTGCAGCCCCAGCATGGCCCCAGATGACCTCGAGGCCGAGCCCTCGTCTTTCTGCCAGGCCGGTTTTCCTGACTAGGCCCGAACACCAAGCGAGAGAGGGCACCTCTAAAAGTGACTTTGTGTCTGAAAAGCAAAGATAAAAATAAAATAATAAAAAAAAATGTTAAAAAAAATATTACATAAGGTGGCATTTCAAAATAAAAGTATTTCATCTAGGGATTGTTCTCTGCTTTTCACATTGTAAGCACCAAATTAATATTTGTTTGTTCTATTTTGAATATTTGATGTTCTCAACCTTTTCTTTAAAGTCAGGATTTTAAGTTCTTTCAGGATGTAAGATGCAGGACAATGAATTTAATTTAATTCAGCTTTCCTTTACAGAGTTCCTATAGCATCAACGACACAGCACTGATGTTAATAATAATAATAATTAAAATAACCGTGTAACCAAAACACAGCCATGTGGAATTTAAGAAGCTGTACGTATGATTTTCTAACCTTACTCGTGTCTCACACTGATACAGTCCTACCTCAGAAGTCCTTTTAAAACTTCTACATTTTACACACCGACTCGTGTGCTTGATTTTTAACCCTGTCCAAACTGTCTGGCGAAGAGCGAAGGCAAATCAGGGATTTAAACACACATCTAGAATGTAGACAACAGCCAGGAAGTGTAGCTATTTACACAGCTCAGTGAGCCACTGTATGACCTTTATCTGATTGGTTGTCCATCTTTGATTTAGGAATTTCAAAAAAAATTTTATGTAACATTTGCGACACTTCAAGTATTTTATTTGACCTGTTTTTTTCAAAGACGGACAACTTTTAAGCCTAATCAAACAACTCTGCTGATTATCTGTTCGAGGATGGGTCTACTCCGCTGCTCTGCTTCTTGACCGGGCAGTTGTACAACGTTTGCAGGAGAAACCACCATCTTGTGTCAGTCGTCTCCCTATCCAAACTTTAAGAGAATTCAAAGCGAGCTTGTGGAAAGTTAAATAAATCAAATTGTGAGTGATGTGCGTTTCCAGTAGCTGGTTTTTAAGCCATAAAACAATCCCAGTGAGTGCAGGAGGATGTCACCAAAAACCTCCAAGAGAAAAACAAAAGGGCTGAGCAGATCTGCCTGGCACCGGAGAAACGGACAACCCAGATACCACAAATCGCCATCCCTGTGAACTCCTCCACCTTAAAGCTACAGTCCCGAAGATCGTGTCTTTCTATTTTCAGCGCTCCGTTCAAAATGAACGAGTCAGCAGTGTTGTTGTGTCAGCACCTTCCCCAAACGCCAAACGAAAAAACGGTTTACTTAGTGATGTAGAACTACTACTACTACTTTCGGCTGCTCCCGTTAGGGGTCGCCACAGCGGACCATCCGACTTAGTGATGTAGAACTACGTGTTGGCAAAGGTCTGCTCCCAGCTTGTTCCATCACATCTGCTGGTTAGACACAACTTCTCTTCTTCTTCAGACTCGAACACTACCTGTTTCTACACCACTTCTCCCTCATTTGGCTGCTATGGTGGAGATGGAAAACACTACGCATCCGATCATTTTTTCCCGGCAAATTCCAACCAGACAGCAACCATCCACATTACATACTGCTATAGTCCACAGGATGTGGACACTTGTAGCTACACTATAGATGCAACAGGAGGCGGTATAACGGACAGTTGTTTGCATTTAAATCTTCAGGAATGTAGCTTTTGGCGAGTGCGAAACCTTTTTTTTGCAATATCTAGGACCCTGTTTACACTTGGTTTTAAAACCTGTTTTGGGCGATCGGATGACAAGTGAGACACGCCACCGTTTACACCCGTGTCTATCATGCGTCTCCAAATTCGCCCCGCTGACCACTTGTGATCAGATGTCGTTACTCCGACGAAGAAGAAGATTTCCTGTTACATCCTTGTCGGGGACGCATCAGGACACATTAGTGTTTACACTACAAAAGAGATGTGGTCAAATGCGTCCCAGACCACCTTGGCAAGTGGTTTGAGTAACCGGCTCACAAAACGTTTCGGTGGTGGTTTACACTTGTGTTTAGCGCCATCCACTTGTGATCCGATCGCAAAAAATACATTTAAAACCAAGTGTAACCAGGGTCTAGGAGTGTTTTCAACAGTTTGTATTTCAGTTCAACTTTTCTTATCCTCACATTTTCATTGACACTAACCTCTAGGTCAGTCTAGCCTGTAGACCTGAATACTGCACAAAGCCAAAGAAAACCAAACAGTTTGGTGGAGTGTGCAAATACAACGCGTGGATAAATGAGTTGTTCTCAGCTGTATCCTTGTACGTCTGGTACTTAACCCTACTAGATATCTGTTCACCTCCAAATCATAAACCAGGGGAAATTCAGAGTGCTTTTACAGAGTTGTATCACCGCATCGTGTCACTCCAGCTATCTGCCAACCCATCTTCAAAACGCCAAACGCTTTACATCTGAATCCTTTCGGACAAGCAGCTCTGTGACAGGCTTGCCCGGATCACACGAGGCTTCAACCAACAATGCAATGCTCATAGATTACTGTCAAAGCCACCTGTTAGCACAATCTGTGTGCATGTGTACGTGGGTGCGTTTCTATTGCGAGGTGTCCTTCCCGTCTCAGTCCGGATGCAGAGAGAGAGAGGGCAGAAGAGGGAGAGGATGTTGGGCCAGGGTATAGAAACATGACGCAGTGGAATATAACTGTTAGCATTAGTCACCATCATAATAAAAGTCTTTACAGGAACACTGACGGACACACAGAGCACAAATTTTACACCGTCTCCTCCTCCTTCTCTCTACCCTTCCTCCCCTTCTATCTGTCTCTCCTCTTCAGTTGCTTCTTTCTGCTCCTCCGTTGTCTGTCTTCCTTCTCCGCTTAGCTCCGGCCTAGCCGCTCCTTCGGCCTGGTGCGGGGAGTCTAGCTCCTGTGGTTCTGTTGGCCCGACCTCTCGCTCTGCTTCCGTTAGCCCTATCTGAGCGTCCACGGCGGGTACGGGTCCGGCGGGGGGGCTTGGAGGTGGAGCTGTGTCTGGGTAAGGAGCTGAGAGGAATGGCCTGGATGCCAAGGAGGTGGAGGGAGTAGTCTGGTGATGTCCGCTGTCTCTCCCCTCTCCTGCCCTCTCCCTCTCCTCCTCTCTCTCTCCTTCCTCCTTCACCCTCTTCCGCCTCCTCCTGGGACTCCCCGGGGAGGAGTCGCCTGTACCAGGGGGCATGGCGGGGAGCGCCATAATGCTGCCGTGTGGCAGGAACATGTGGGGGTAGAGCAGACCGTGGGAGACGCCGGGGATCAGGAAGGGATTGAAGGTAAGATGGCTGCCGGCCCCAGAGCCCAGGTGGGCCCCACTGGTGGAGGTGACAATGGCGGGAGACTCAGCTCCTCCTTCCACCTTCTCCTCCTGTCTTCTCTCCTTTTCCCCTCCTCCTGGACCAGAGGAGGCACTTTCTCTCTCGGCTGTAGAAGCGATGCTACGAGAAGAGGATGAGGGGCTTGCCGTTTCCGATAGTGATGTTGTAACCGTAGCAGGAGCTGAGGAGGACGAGGAGGAAGAAGAAGAGGAGGTGGGGTGAGGAGGCGGGGGCGTGTGTGACATCATTGTGCCCACACTGAACATGGCATGCTGCGATATGGCAGCACCGTGCGGGTGTGGGATTCCATGGAGCATCATGGGTAACATGCTCAGGCTGTTCTTGGCATCCTCCCCCGATGTCCCAGCCCCACCTCCAGTGGGCACCGCCCCTGGGAAGCCGTGCGGAAAGCCAGCTGCCATGATTCCCGAGATAGGGATACCCGGAATCCCAGCACGGAGGTTCTGCATGGCCACCATGGAGTCCATACTGCCAATCAAACCGCCATTCATGAAGAGGGGAGGGCCGAGGCCTGATGGTGATGAATCGGAAACCGAGAGGAGAGGCTTGGGCATCTCACTGCGAGGGCGTCGCCCGCGGCGCCTGGATCCTGGGTCTCTGTTGACGGGTTCTGTAAGGATCCGGGAGAACTTCCCCTCTGGGAGGAAACCCTGCAGGGAGGAGAGACCGTGTGTACTGTGAGTTACTCCTCTATAGTATCGGTGTTCAACAAAGATGAGTGACTCCATCAGATTTCTACAACAGATACAAATTCTTTATCGTATGTTTGAGTGCAGTGAGTTAAATTGGGGAGTGATTTTGTTAAAAACATTTTTATTTATTTCTGGGGGTTGGTGAGATGCCATACACTGTGAAAACGTACAAGAATCAAACGAAGAATCTGTTAAAATTTCAAGTTAAATCTGAAGCGGCATCCGTTTATCTGGACACAGGGTTGTCCAGTAACCCATGAACACTTGGATTACTGAGCACCTATCAAAACCGATGAAGGCAGTAATCTGATTATGCAACGGTCATGTAAACGACCTCAGTTGAACCGTCTCAAACTCAGGTCTACACGGACACGAGCGTCATGTGATTACCAGAGCTGGATCTCTCTTCAGTCATTTGATTTACTGTGATTTGTATTAACTGAAACCAGACTTCTTTCACACAACTGGTTCTGCATTATTATTATTATTTTTTTTGGATTTTTGTCCCCCTTTTTCTCCCCAATTGTACTTGGCCAACTACCCCACTCTTCTGAGCCGTCCCAGTCGCTGCTCCACCCCCTCTGCCGATCCGGGGAGGGCTGCAGACTACCACGTCTCCTCCGATACATGTGGAGTCCCCCGGCCGCTACTTCTCACCTGACTGTGAGGAGTTTCACCAGGGGGACGTAGCGCATGGGAGGATCACGCTATTCCCCAGTTCCCTCCCCCCCGAACAGGCGCCCAGACTGACCAGAGGAGGCGCTAGTGCAGCGACCAGGACACATACCCACATCCGGCTTCCCACCCACAGACACGGCCAATTGTGTCTGTAGGGACGCCCGACCAAGCCGGAGGTAACACGGGGATTCGAACCGGCGATCCTGGTGTTGGTAGGCAACGGAACAGATCACTACACTATCCGTACACCCCCTGAATGAGAAAACTGGGTCAAGGTGGGGGGGTTAAAGATGACAGTTGGGGCATCCGGGTAGCGTAGCGGTCAATTCTTCTGCCTACCAACACAGAATTCACCAGTTCGAATCCCCGTGTTACCTCTGGCTTGGTCACACCAGCTCGGAAAATAGCGGGGTAACCGGCCAACCCCCCCCCCCCCCCCAAAAAAAAGGTGCTGGTCTGACAGGGTTCTGGTTCCAGATAAGAATACTTACAGAGTGTTTGACGACATTGGCCCAGTCCGGAGCAACGTAGTACTCTGAGTTAGCATCCAGCCACCGCGATAGCTCCTTGATGGCTGGAGCCATAGCGCCCCCAAGCTGCCACACAGGGGGAAGGCAGAAGGATATAAAACAGTACAAAAGTAAGATACATCACTACTATACATAATCAATACCACAATATTGTAATAAATTCCACAATATGAAAAATGCCAAGGACACAACCCGCTAGTCACAAGTTCCACCTGACTATTCAACTATCAGTCTAATTGTAAGGGGCAGCAACCAGGAGTCACAGCACCAAATACTGGTTTTACACCACCAACACATTTCAAGAGCAAATCCTTAATGATCAGGAAAATCAGTAATATGTAGGATGGGGCGCTGATTTTCCCAGTCGACAAGTAGTTGTTAGTTCAAGCCATTTGTCGACTAGTCGTCACACGTTTAGGATATTAATTAATTATTAATTGGTTGATTAATTTTTGCATCAGAAAATGGCTTGAGTTCCGGGGCTGAGAGAGAATGTCATCAGTAAAATGGTTAACACTGTGCTACGTACATTACAGACAAATACAAAACTGTAACAATGAGCCTTTCAAGTATATTGTAGTGAATTCAGGGGCCAGCCAGGAACCGTCGCAGCCGGGACGCGAACTCGGGTCTCCCGCACCACGGGCGACTACGTTAACCAGTCGACTAAAGGGTCCGACCCACTAGCCGACCGGCCAGCGAGTCCAGTCATTCGTGATCGTTAAAATACAGTTTATAAGTGTGTGCGCGAAGCCGAGCCGCTCGTTAATAACGCCCGGCAGAAGGGGTGATGAATAATGACTGACTGTGTCGGGACAACCAGCAGGATAACGTCGCACAACTGATGAACTTCGAACACCAACATCCATCCGTTATCCAAGCCGCTTATCCGAATGCGGGTCGCGGGATGCTGGAGCCTATCCCAGCAGCCACTGGGCGGCAGGCGGGGGCACCAACACAATTACTTTATCAAATAAATTATAAATAAAACAGCCGTAAAAAATAAAAATAAATAAATGAATAAATAAAACTTGAACAAATATTTTTGTTTCTTTTTAAAATGTAGCTGTGGCAGCATGAATGTCGGACCCTGACTGACTGAGTGATGCCACTTCCTGTCCGTCAAATTTCAAATTAAAAGCCCCCATACGTTTCATACAGGGTTTTCTGAGCATTTGATTTTTGCGACTAATGAAAACTCGGTTGACTGAGACTCTTCTCATCGACTAACGTTTGGTTGACTACTGGAGGGGGGCAACCCGAGGGTAAAAGGTTCTGATCTTACTGACAATCTGAAAAAATTGAGACGAGCGTTCCTGTGTGTGCACGTGTGTGACTGAGTGTCGCGAGCGTGTGTTTTTTTGTGTACATGTGATTGTGTTAGTGTGTGTACCCGGCGGCCGGTGCCTCTGTGAACCACGGGGACTCTCTCCTCCCCGGTCAGAGAGTTGATGTCCAGCTTGGTGGGATCTTTACATCGATGCCTCCTCTGCTTGGGACGCTCAACAAAACCCTGCAGAAGACCTGCCCCTGCCTAGAGGAGAGAGAGAGAGGGAGGGAGGGAGAGAGGGAACAGTGAAAATTTTTACAGGGAAAGAGAAGAGGAAAACAGAAGAAGAGAGAGGAGGTGTAGGGGGAAAGAGACGGAGAGACAGAAAGAGGAAAAGCAGACGAAAATGGTCGAGTGAAAGTATCACAGAAAGTTGAATCAGTTCATCTGGACACAACATGTATGAGAGAAAAACGTTTCACCACTCATCTAAAACTGACTGCAGGTGGCACCACCCTTACAAACAATACGGGGGCATAACGACTGAAACCAGCGATTGGTTTCATAGGCATTACCGGGACCATTAACTAGAATTACAGCGGCCACGTGTACTATTCACAGAGGATTGGGGAATGGCTGCAATCACAGCATTGTAAGATGGTGACAGATGTACTCTTAGCGCCCCCCCCTCGGTTCAGGGATGGTCGTTCCCTCTTCACACAGATGGCCTCTTGGACTCCTCGTTCAAACCGGTGTTCCTCCCTATCAGAGAGGGGGCTTAAGAGTACATCGGTCACCATCTTACAATGCTGTGATTGCAGCCATTCCCCAATCCTCTGTGAATAGTACACAAGCCCACTGTAACTAGTTAATGGTCACGGTAATTTGCATATGAAACCGATCGCTGGTTTGGGTCGTTATACCACTGTATTGTTTATAAGGGTGGGGACACCTGCAGTCAGTTGAGACTGAAGAGGTCACTAATGGTCGTGACACACCAGGCCGACGGTCGGCCAATGTCAGGCCATCGGTGAGCGTCTGTGGCCCTAGTTTTTGCGGCGTGTCCCGCACCATCGGCACTAGTCGGACCCCGTCGGCAGCTTTTCGGCCGATTCAGCACGTTGAATTGCTGGTGGGGCCCGTCGGTCACTCCGATTGGCTGTTCAGCTTAGCGAATCAGTGCACGAGAAGAGAAACAGACGTTACGAAGGCAAGCAAACGACGAAGTCACGAGGCCACACACAGAAGGCTCTTCTCATCTTTCATCTTCATCTCACCTGAACATTTCAAGAAGCTAATATCGTCACTTTTTTTTCACATTTCATTTTTATTTCCCCTATTCTCGATTAGAAGCAGCTATATTACGACACCGTCTGCAGTGAGCACAAGTTGAGTGGAAATGGTAAGCAAACGCTGTTTGTTTACGGTCTGTATAGCCGCAGTCCTGGGTCTTCCGGTTTCAAATTTCAAATGATGAATAGACTACCGCCACCTGCTGGTATGGAGAGTTATCTCCTCTCACGCAGGCGCAGAACGTACACACTAGTTGGCCGTTGGCTGTAGTCTTTGCGGTGTGTTCTAGTGCTACTTTTTGGCCCAGACGCAGGCGACGTGAGGTGACGCAACAGTCGGCCTTCGTCGCCGCTAGTTCTCTGATGTCGGGTTGGTGTGTCTGGGCCCTTGGACTGAAGAGGTCACTTAGATGAGCGATGAAACGTTTCTCTCAATAAACTTTGTGTCCAGATGAACTGATTCACCTTTCTGTGATTTTCTTACCTGGACTGTTGAGCATCAATCAGAATCAGCATATACATAAAGACAAAGTAAAAGTAATGAAATATAAAGTGAAGGAGAGTAAAAATGAAGAGAGAGTGGGGAGAAGGAGCTGTGAGTACATTTAAAAAGAAAACAGCTGAGGAAAGGGGTGAAGGAGGGATATGAGGCGAAAGACAGACAGAAAGACTGGCTGAGGTCTGATCAGACCCTGTGAATCCCTCAGAGGACTTCATGCTGAAATCCCGGGGTGAAGAGTCTGTGAATTTTTGACAAAAAGGACTTGATTTCCTTATCTGGTTTTCTTCAGGTTTTTGTAGTCTTCGTTGATTAAATAAACTTGCTGGTCTACCTTGTTAATTAGAAACCAAATTCCACCATGTCTGTTTGATCGCCATTTTAACCAAAACGGGGTTAGAACCGAAGTGAGGGACATGAAGGAGTTTGACCATTTTTTTCATCTAAGCTCGTTTTACCAATTTAACACTGCTGTGAAGGGTAGTTAGCCTCTCAGAGCTATCCCACAAATCTTGTTTCACTTGTGGTCTGACAAGGCTCAACAACCATTCATTTGTGTTGGGGGCATTGTCAGTGGGCAGGACCCAAGTTACTTTGTTGGTGATGGAATCAGTGTTTAATCAGCCAGAGCTGCAAACGCAATGACGTAAAACCGGAGCGTAACATCTCCAAACACTCTGGTCTTCTAGTAGTAAATACTGCTACTGCTAGCATGTCAGTCCCTTCTGCTAGAATGTCAGTCCCTACTACTAGCATGCCAGTCCCTACTGCTAGAATGTCAGTCCCTACTGCTAGCATGCCAGTCCCTCCTGCTAGAATGTCAGTTCCTACGGCTAGCATGCCAGTCTCTACTGCTAGCATGCCAGTCCCTACTGCTAGAATGTCAGTCCCTAATGCTAACAAGCCAGTCCCTACTGCTAGAATGCCAGTCCCTACTGCTAGCATGTCAGTCCCTACTGCTAGAATGTCAGTCCCTACGGCTAGAATGTCAGTCCCTACTGCTAGAATGTCAGTCCCTACGGCTAGCATGTCAGCCCCTACTGCTAGCATGCCAGTCCCTTCTGCTAGAATGTCAGTCCCTACTGCTAGCATGCCAGTCCCTACTGCTAGAATGCCAGTCCCTACTGCTAGCATGTCAGTCCCTACTGCTAGCATGTCAGTCCCTACTGCTAGAATGTCAGTCCCTACGGCTAGCATGTCAGCCCCTACTGCTAGCATGCCAGTCCCTTCTGCTAGAATGTCAGTCCCTACTGCTAGCATGCCAGTCCCTACTGCTAGAATGTCAGTCCCTACTGCTAGCATGCCAGTCCCTACTGCTAGAATGTCAGTCCCTACTGCAAGCATGCCAGTCCCTTCTGCTAGAATGTCAGTCCCTACTGCTAGCATGCCAGTCCCTACTGCTAGAATGTCAGTCACTACTGCTAGCATGCCAGTCCCTTCTGCTAGAATGTCAGTCCCTACTGCTAGCATGCCAGTCCCTACTGCTAGAATGTCAGTCCCTACTGCTAGCATGCCAGTCCCTCCTGCTAGAATGTCAGTCCCTACTGCTAGAATGTCAGTCCCTACTGCTAGCATGCCAGTCCCTTCTGCTAACATGTCAGTCCCTACTGCTAGCATGTCAGTCCCTACTGCTAGCATGCCATACCCTACTGCTAGCAGGCCAGTCCCTGTCTGTATATGATTCTTGTCATCTTTGCAAATGTCTTTGATAAAACTAATTCTATCGCAGCAATGATGCTAACCTCTTCTGGTGTTACCATTGTTACTGCCATTTTCAAAACACAGTTCGTTATCATCTAGTTCACCAACTGAGCCGCTTTCACGCTGTCAGGCTCAGTTGATTCTCAGCGGATGCTTTCCATACTAATATATTGTGGCAAACTCAACTCGGGCCAGCTTCACGAGGCTATAGTGTTGTAAGACCACAAGTCACCAATAAAAACCCAACCTGTCAACATCAAACAACAAAAACCAACCAAGGTGTGACTCACATGGGCGTAGGCCGGTAGGTCCATGGTGTAGCCCGGGTTCTGTCTCAGCCACTCCATCAGACCTTTGTTGGATGATTCTCTGTCCACGGCCACAATCTCAGGTTGGGGGGGCGTCTGGGTGGGGGTGGGCGTTGAGGAGGAGGAGGAGGGCGTGGTGGGAACCGGCGGTCGCTCCGACGGCGAGGGGGACGGAGAGGAGGTAGAGGAGGAGACGGAGGATTGGCTGATCAGCTCCACTCTTGCCTGTGGTAGTGGGGGGGGGGGGGTGTCAGGAGTTGCTGATCATCCAGGCTTTGATTTTATTCTACTGATACAACTTTTAAGTTACATTCCTGAAGATTTACATTCGAAGAAACCAGTTTCCGGGATTTCTACTGTGTCCTACTTATCTAGTTTCAGACAAACTTGTGGATAGTTTTATTTTTCATGTCTGAGTGTGCAGTTTGAAGGTATGCTGAACAGTGAGTTTATCCTTGCATAACTCAACTGACAAATGCCTACCAAGATCATTACACAATCACTGACTGCGTTTACATGCACAGGTAAGTCGAGCTATAACCATAGCTCGACTTACCTGTCGATTAGGCCATGTAACTGGACTACTGTCATCGTCCCAGTATACAAGAACCGGGGGAGAATTGATTTATTGATGGAAGTTTGTCTGACCCCAGTAGGTGGCGATACGCCCCCTTTCAGCTGGTTGCTATTGGACCTTCTTCCGGTTGACTTAATGCGTCACATACCAAACACGCGACAAACAAGTTAGCAAGCGGGTTCCATGTGGAGCGGTGAAAACATAGACAACTTTACAGCGCTGTACATTTCACACGTACTCTACGCTTTGCTTTTGATACTGTTGATACTACACTGTTCGAATTCCAGGTGAAAGACCGTTGCGGGAACTATGGATCATGCACAGAACGCCTAGGCCAGTTCGGGGCCGACTGAAGCGTATACATGCCAGAGTAAATCGATCCCCAACTGCATTATCTAGGTGTGTTAGTCCGACTTCGAGAAATTAGATTTAGTACGGTTTCAGTCGGACTAACACGTTTACATGTATTTTAGAAGTCCAGTTTTAGTCTAACACAATAAATCCACTTCTTCTAACATCATGTAAATGTACTGACTGAATCGTGATCGTCTTTTTCTCATACAGAAAGTTGCAGCTTTGAGTTGAGGGTTAATCTGACAAACAGTGCCCACTTGTTTGTGTTTTTGTGTATTTTCAGTTGGTGTTCAAATTAGGAGAACCAGCTCGGTCCAGTCCAGTGCTTTAGATGAACTTAAACACGGCTTTCCAAGAGGTGTTTTTGTGGCTCAACCAGTTAATGTACAATATCAATAATGTATAATAACATATAATACCAATCAATACCCTGGGTTTAAATGCAGCCCAGAGAAGTGATTCTAATCACCTCCTTTTAACACATTCCTTTCAGTTTCTGCCCCTTCTTCTTCTTCTTCTTCTTTCAGCTTTTTCCCATTTTTCAAGTTTCTGCCCTATCTCATAAAACTAAAAAACAACAAAAAGAAAACAAAAAAGCAGAGCCTCCATGTTTCCCAGCCATTAATTGTTACCTGCTTTTCTTCGCTTTTTTGATCCATTCATCCTCCTCTTCCTCCACTATCTCTCAGACAGAGACCATGTCCTTCTACACAAGGACTCATTCTACCCACCTGTGTTTCTGGGAGATGAAGCCCTCTACTCTTGGCAAACTCAGAGTACAGAGCCTCCACGTTTCTCCGCCTTCCTCGCCTCCTCCTCAGCGAGTCGTCGCCTCGCAGGCTTCCATTGACAATCTGGCCCGTTACTGGGTGGATAAGCCCCGCCTGGAGGATCCCCGCCATGTCGATCCCCACAGAGCCTGGCAAAGGTGCTGTGATCGGAGGAGGTGGTGGCAGTTTGTGACCCCCCCCTGCACCTCCTGTCCCATGATGGGCCTGGTGATGCCCGCCAATTCCCGGAGCAACCACAGCCTCAGCTGACGCTATGCCCGTGGCAGAGGTCATCTCCCCCGGTGGTTTGGTGAGATCAATGGCCGTGTCCTGCCAACCATTCATCACCATGGCCCCACTGCGGTGAGAGGGTGGAGCCACCACTGGCACTTTCTCCCCAATGGGGCTGCCGGCAGCATGGCAGGACGGAGTGGTTTTACCGGCTAATACCTCAGCGGTTGCTGCCACCTCGAAGTCGTACGGTCTCCGACCTCCGGCTCGCTTGAGCTCAGGCAGGAAAGGAGGAGCGACCAGCCTCTCCTGTAAGAGAGGCAAGGAGGTGAGGCGCCAGGCTCCGCGCCCGCATGCCCCGCCCCGCAGCTTGTACTGTGAGGATGGGAGGGGGGTGGTTGGGTGGATGGGAGAGGGGCAAACAGAGAATGGGAGAAAGATGATGTTGTCGTTAAACATACATATGGACTGAGACACGACACAATGATCCCCAGCAAACAGGATATGCAGAAGCCTTTTCAGAATCCACCTGGAAGAGCCCATCTTCAAACCCTTGAGGCCCAAGTTGAATATTCATAGCTGAAATCAAATTTTTACATTAATATGAATTTTCCTACCTTTTATTAATCCGACAGTGCAACTTTGACTCTTTAATGCTGTTAAAACAAAACACGGCCCAAATTTTTACTGAAGTAGAAACTGACTCGCGTGATTATTCAGGACAGACTTGAATTTCTGCGGTCTTGAGATAATAATGACCAAATTCCACAAACCCTCATTATACTAATGAGGCTTTCTGAGTAACGATGATTTAATTAGTGTGTCGTCTACGACTCGAAAAAGCTGAAGGAACAACACGGTTCACGATGGAAGTAGACTGCAGCCATCCGTTATTTTCATTATACAGTGGAAACTGTTTACAGCGATCATGCTGATGCAGAACGAAAGTCATCAGGCCAAATCCTTCCTATACTAACACCGTTTAAATAGTCAAGCTATTGTGATGAATCAGTCTGTTTAAAGTGATTATTTGGGGTCTTTCGGTCATGGGAAATTGAAAATAAACTTGTTTAATTAATCCACTAGTCCATGTCAGCACTAGAGGGAAGCAAGTCCAGGACGTTCTCATCCTGCCTTCGACTATTTCCATCAAGTGCATTCACACCCCCTCCCCCCACTTTTCTCCCTAATTGTATCCGGCCAATTACCCCACTCTTCCAAGCCATCCCAGTCGCTGTTCCACCCCCTCTGCCGACCCAGGGAGGGCTGCAGACTACCACATGCCTCCTCCCATACATGTGGAGTCGCCAGCCGCTTCTTTTCACCTGACAGTGAGGAGTTTCGCCAGGGGGACGTAGCGCGTGGGAGAATCACGCTATTCCCCCCAGTTCCCCCTCCCCCCCGAACGACCAGAGGAGGCGCTAGTGCAGCAATCGGGACACATACCCACATCTGGCTTCCCACCCGCATACACGGCCAACTGTGTCTGTAGACGCCCAACCAAGCCGGAGGCAACACAGGGATTCAAACCAGGATCCCCGTGTTGGTAGGCAACGGAACAGACTGCCACGCTACACGGACGCCCTGCATTCACATTTTTTGAACTGGCCAGGAAAATAACTTAAGAGTATAAGAAATAAAATCCTTCAATCAATGTCACCTCTGCCCACGTCTGACACAACAGACACAATATCAACAGGACATGTTACAAGGACAGAGAAGGTTGAGACGGCAATGTTGTGACCTCCAGGTGCCCAGTGCTACCTTCAAAAGTTTAGTCAACATCCCCCTTTTTCTAGAATATTATCTTGACAAAGCGTCTTCTTTTCTGACTAAACTCATAAATGGGACCAAACGATATCTGCAATTTCCAATTTTTAATTTCTTACATTTTTTGCTAAAAATCTGTGGTACTTTAAAATATCAAAAATCGTGGTTTTAAAGGTATACAACAAGGTTGTACACCGATGTGGTTTCCATCAATTGGTAGAGAAAGAATAGAAAATGTTGCAGAGATTGGAAAAGTACATCAAATATAATATTTCTCAATCCAATAGGAAGTATTCTTGAGTATTTAGGTGAATGTGTCACCGCTGTTGGCATAAATCTACATCTTACACAACAAGCCTCGGTCTGCACTGGAATCTGGACACCACCTTCATGAGCCAATGGCATGAGAGAATGGAGGACACGGTAGATGGGACACACATTTCATATGAACATTTAGGAATGGGGGGGGGTGTAGGAGACATTAGTTATTTCAAGCTGTTGATATTCTCACCTTGGGCAGTCTAGTAAGAGGGGGAGGGATGGAAAAGGCCAGTCCAGGGTTTGGCTGCGGCAGCCGGGCCTGGCCTGGAACGGAGCCGGTCGTAGGGAGGAAGCTCGCTCGGTGGTGGTGGTGGTGCTGGGCGAGGCTGTTGGCCAGGCAGGGGTTCGCTGCCAGGGAGCTGGGCGACTCGTACTGCTGACTTGACGAAGGCCACTTCCCCTTCAGGATGGCGTGGCAGATACTGTCTAACCGGTTGATGATCACCCGGTCCTACAGGGGGAGACATAAGAGCAGAAACACTCAAAGGGATGGAAAGATAAGAAAAATGAACTAAAAACTATTTGATTTACTTTACTATTAGGCGTTCATCCACTTTTCATTAATGGTTTTCAATGATACTTCTGTGCAAAAAACAATCAGCGTAAACATTAAAATCACTGACAGGGAAGTGAACAACACTGATGATCTTGTTACAGCGGCACCTGTCAAGTGGTGGGACATATCAGGCAGCAAGTGAACAGTCAGTTCTTGAAGTTGATGTGTTGGAAGCAAGCAAAATGGGCATGTGTAAGGATTGCGTTATTATGAAACCCATGGCACTTCTAGGCAAGACACGCCCCGCGTAGCATTCAAGCGCTAGGATTGGCCAGTACTCGTTGCCTCCGTTGGTTGGTTTGGTTAAGGTTAGGCTTAGGGAAGGGTTAGGGTTAAGGTTAGCTAATCAGAGGCAGAGTAGGAGCGGGTCTTCCTAGAATCCTAGTGATGTGTGATGTGTGATGGTCAGAGCATCCCCAAAACGGCAGGTCTTGTGGGGTGTTCCCGGTATGCAGTGGTAAGTACCAACCAAAAGTGGTCCAAGGAAGGACAAGCAGTAAACCAGTGACAGGGTCACGGGTGCCAAAAGCTCACCGATCTGCGTGCAGAGCACAGGCTAGCATGTCTAGTCTGATCCCACAGGAGAGCTACTGTAGCTGAAATTGCTGAAAAGGTTAATGCTGGCTATGCTAGACATGTGTCAGAACACACAGTGCATTGCAGCTTGCTGCATATGGGACTGCGTAGCCACAGACCAGTCAGAGCGGCCATGATGGCCCCTGTTCACTGCCAAAATCACCTACAATGGGTATGTGAGCGTCAGAACTGGACCATGGAGCAATGGAAGAAGGTGGCCTGGTCTGACGAATCATATTTTCTTTTCTTTTCTCCCCAATTGTAATTTCTCAATTATCCCACTCTTCACATCCGGCTTCCCACCTGCAGACACGGCCAATTGTCTGTAGAGATGCCTGACCAAGCCGGATGTAACAAGGGGATTCGAACCGCCGACCCCCATGCTAGTAGGAAACGGAATAGACTGCCATGTCACCCAGGCGCCCATGTTTTCTTTTACATAATGTGGATGGCCAGGTGCATGTGTGTCATTTACATGGGGAAGAGATGGCACCAGGATGCACTATGGGAAGGAAGACATGCTGGCAGAAGCAGTGTGAATCTCTGGGCAATGTTCTGCTGGGGAAACCCTGGGTGCTGGCACTCGTACCAGCTACCTAAACATCACTGCAAACCAAGTACACTCCTTCATGGCAATGGTATTTCCAGATGGCAGGGGCCTCTTTCAGCAGGATAATGCGCCCTGCCACACTGCAAAAACTGTTCAGGAATGGTTTAGGAACATGGCAAAGAGCTCAAGGTGTTGCCTTGGCCTCCAAATTCTCCACATCTCAATCTCATCGAGCATCTGGGGGATGGTGCTGAAAAAACAAGTCTGATCCAGGAAAGTCCTACCTCCCAACTTTCAGGACTTAAAAGGATTTGCTGCTAACATCTTGGTGCCAGATACCAGAGAAGACCTTCATAGGTCTTGTGGAGTCCATGCCTCGACGGGTCAGAGCCGTTTTGGTGGCATGAGGGGGACCTACATAATATTAGGCAGGTGGTTTTAATGTTTTGGATGATCAGTGTGAGCCGTCTATATTTCAGTCTGTCTAAAAGCCAGTCTATATTTAAAATACTGTATATGGCGTCCAGGTTGTGTAGCGGTCTACTCAGTTGCCTACCAACACAGGGATTGCCAGTTCAAATCCCCGTTTACCTCCGGCTTGGTCAGGCTTCCCTACAGACACAATCGGCCATGTCTGCGGCTGGGAAGCCAGATGTGGGTATGTGTCCTGGTTGCTGCACTAACACCTCCTCTGGTCGGTCGGGGCGCCTGTTCGGGGGGGAGGGGGAACTGGGGGGAATAGTATGATCCTCCCATGCGTTACATCCCCCTGGCGAAACTCCTCACTGTCAGGTGAAAAGAAGCGGCTGGCGACTCCACATGTATTGGTTGGAGGTATGTGGTAGTCTGCAGCCCTCCCGGGATCGGCAGAGGGGGTGCAGCAGTGACTGGGACGGCTCGGACGAGTGGGGTAATTGGCCAAATACAATTGGGGAGAAAAGAGGGGAAAATAATAATAAAAAATTGCTGACGGCCTGGCAGCTTGTCCAGAGTGTCCGGGGTGTCTCTCTGTCTGCCGCCCAATGACTGCTGGGATAGGCTCTGGCATCCCCGCGACCCAGAGAGCAGGATAAGCGGTTAAGATAATGGATGGATGGATGGAAAATACTGTATATGAGATACTCTACTCTCAACAGCTTTTCGAGCTATATTTTGTACTTCTTGTCCATTTGAAGCCACTGATATTTGAAACGGCCTTTGTCTGGTATACTGTCGATAAGTTAACTAGCTAACTGATATGAAAGCTAACCAGCAAAGAAACATGTTAGCATACAGAAACAAACTTTCAGAAATGTTACATCCCTGCCACAATGATTCAACACACTTACTATTTTTTAAACTGGTAAATCATTCTTTAACAGAACTGATGCTACTTTACTCAGATTTCCAAGACTTTAACAAAATAGTCCATCCATCCATCATCCAAACCGCTTCTCCTGCTCTCAGTATAGCGGGGATGCTGGAGTCTATCCCAGCAGTCATTGGGCGGCAGGCAGGGAGACACACTCTGGACAGGCTGCCAGTCCATCACAGGGCCCCACACACACACACACACACACACACACACACACACACACACACATTCACACCTAGGGACAATTTAGTACAGCCGAGTCACCTGACCTACATGTTTTTGGACTGTGGGAGGAAACTGGAGCACCCGGAAGAAACCCATGCAGACACAGGGAGAACATGCAAACTCCACACAGAAGATGACCCAGGACGACCCCCAAGTTTGGACAACCCTGGGGCTCAAACCCAGGATAATTTCCCACAACTCTACCAGGGCCTGGAAATCATATCTTCAAACTGACTGACTTTTCCAGGTTTTTGAATGACTGTATGAACACCTTACTATTGACATTAGAGAAGTGCATTGACAGAACAAAACATAAACTAATGGAAAATATCCTAATAGAACATATCACAACATTTAACCACCCAGAGGAGGGAAAAAAAGGAGAGGAGAAAATATTTCCCCCCCAAAACTCAATTTTAACTGCACTGATGGACAAGAGAGATAACAGAGGCAATAGCAGAGGTCTTTTGAGATGGGATGAACAGAGTGGGGGTTGACAGTACCTTAGGCCACTCTGAGAAAGAGTAGAGGGCTTTCTCCTGCAGTAGCTGAGCGATGGTTGGCTCTCTGCTGTCCTGCAGGCTGTCAGGAAGGTCACACATGGACATTGGGGCTGCAAACCGAGGGCTGCCAGAGTAGACCTCCACCACTGGTACTGGAGGACGACAGGAGAGAGTTAAGTCGACCAGTTTGTCATCGTATTAAAAGAGAATTGCAAATATGCAGAATCAACATATACACAATATCATGTCATTTCATTGCATAAGATTTCAAATCCACAGTGTAATGTGCACGGATAAATAGACTTGCTAGCCCTTGGCTAACGGGTCAGACCCTTTAGTCGAGCGGTTAGCGATGTCACCTTGTGGTGCAGTACACCCCAGATCGAATCCCACCGCTGCCACCAATATAACCGAGCATATTTCCGCCTACTGTGGGATTCGATCTGGGGTGTACTGCACCACAAGGCAACATCGTTAACCACTCAACTAAAGGGTCCGACCCGTAAGCCTCGAGTAAAGGATCCGACCCATTAGCCAAGGGCTAGCAAGTCTTTTTATCCATGCACATTACAACAGCAATAATAATGCAAATCATAGCTTGGGAATTCATTCGGGTACAACTGATTTGCAGGGCACAGGATTTAAATGTGTGCAACCAAGATGTCAAAACACATTTTGGACATCCTTTTACATGAGAGATAGTATTCATCCTCTACACAAAAACATACCCTCTTATTCTGTCTCTCTTAATCTGTCTATCTACATTTTTCTATATAACTAATTTCTTTTGTTTTCATGTAAAGTGCACTGGATTGCATTTTTATGAATGAAATGTGTTTTACAAGTTGGACTGATTGATTGATTGACGGATTAATTTCTCATCAATTCTAAGGAAAAAATACCTGGTGTTTTGTGTCTCTCCTCCTTCACCTGCCCTTTGATCTCCAGGCTCTCTGTGGTCTCCGGCGGCCCATCAGCTTGCTCCAGCTTTGGGGTGAGCACAGTGCTGTCTGCCTCCAGAAGCTCCTGCTTAGTCTCCACTTTGAGATCAGGATAGGTCGCAAACCCCAGACCTTCTGGTTTGGTCTCAGGTTTGATATCAGAACTGTCTGGATAGGCCTCCGGCCCCAAGTCCTCCTGTTTTGTCTCAGGCTTGACCTCAGAAACACTGGGGTAGGCAGCGAATGCGAGACCCTCTGGTTTGGCTTCAGGTTTGATCTCTGAGCCATCTGAAAAGGCCGCAAATTGCAGATCTTTTGGTGTGCTGCTCAAACTCTCAGGCTTTATGGGATAAGTTAGATCTTCAGACTTGGTCTCCACCATTTCTGGTTTTACAGCGTAGTCCATTTGCTCAGTTTTCATTGTCAGTCTCTCTGGCTTGACAGCATATCCGAGAAGGTTTGTGGGTTTGATGTCAAAGTTGTCAGGGTATACAGGTAATGGCTCCTCCACAGCCTCCGTCTTTGTCTCTTCTGTCTTAATTGGTAGCTCCAGTGGATCTGGTTTGATTTCATCACAGTTGTTTAGCAAAAGAGATAACTTCCTGTCATCAGGCTTGGTGTCTATATTGGGTGTGGGTGCGTTCATATCAAATCCAATCTGACCTGGTTTCCTGTCACTAATTTCTTCACCTGCAGTTCCTTTGCTCTCTGGGTCAAGAGAGAATGCTGAGGATTCCTGCCTTGAGTTGCCACTGTTGTCAGAGAAGTTACCATCTTCTACTTTGCCCTCACAACTATCCTGATCAATGCAGAACTCTACTTTGATGCCAACTCCACATTCGCTCTTTGTGATGGATTCACCAGATTGGGAAGAAACTGTAGGAGGCGAGGTGGAGGTCAAGGAGGGGTGTGTTTGTTCTGCACAAACACTCCCCAATTCCATTTCCTGTGGTTCGCGCTCCAAGTGTTCCACACTCACTTTTGCAGTTTCCTCACAGGACTCTGCTACAGGAACATCTACAAAAGAACCATGGACCATGTGTCCTCCTGAACCCATGTTCACCGGCTCGGCTGCTTCCAAATACTCCACTGGAATATCTTCTCTGGAATGTTCTGGAATTCCTCCCATACTGGAAATATCTTCATTTGTTGCTTCAAGGCTTTCTTTCAAAGCTTCCACCTCAACAGAGTTCTCCATATTTTCCTCAACACCCTGACACAAAATCAACCCATCAACTTTTTTCCTCATCTCTTCCGTGTCTTCAGGACATTGAAAGGTGCCCACCTGCTCAAGCTTCTCCATGTATGGAGGTTCTTGGGGCAAGTCCTCCTGAAGCTCTCCTTGATCTGGACATTGGCTTGAGACCTCCATTCCTTCACCTTGTTCTCCCAAACCACCTTCTGACTGTATCCCATGCATTCCTGTCCCATCCATATGTTGTTGAAGCAGCCCTAAGCCTTGGTCCACACCTGGGAGCAGATACAGTACAGGTTTCACTATTATGCCTGATGTTCAAAGAAAGTTGAATCAGTTCACCTGGACACAACGTTTATTGAGAGAGAAACGTTTCATCACTCATTTAAGTGACCTCTTCAGTCTCAACTGACTGCAGGTATCCCCACCCTTATAAACAAATACAGTGGCATAACGACCAAAAACGGTCAGTTTCATATGCAAATTGCTGTGAGGATTAACTAGAGTTTCAATGTTAATGTGTACTATTCACAGACGACTGGGGAATGGTTGCAATCACAGCATTGTAAGATAGCAACAGAAATACTCTTAGGCACATCCCCTGCGGTTCAGGGATGATTGTTCTCTCTTCACATAGATGGCCTCTTTGATTCCCCATTCAAACCAACGTTCCTCCCCATCAAGGATGTGCACATCCTAATCCTTGAAAGAGTGGCCACTGGCCTGTAGATGGGTGTAGACTGCGGAGTCCTGGCCTGACGTGTTAGCTCTTCTGTGTCGTGCCATCCTCTTGGCCAGCGTCTGTTTGGTTTCTCCGACGTACAAGTCATGGCAATCCTGCTGGCACTTAACAGCATACACTATATTGCCCAGTTTGTGCTGGGGGACCCGATCCCTGGGGGGGGACCAACTTCTGGCTCAGTGTGTGGTCTGGTTTATGCTTAAGACAGCTGTTGTCCTTCTCCTCCCTTCGATCAGCTGGTGCACTGTTTGGGCATCTTCCCGGCTTTAACAAATGCCCAGTTAGGATAACCACACTTAACCAGGGACTGTTTTAATGTGGGATTTCTCCCCTTCCCTGGCCGCTGTGTCAGTGGGGACGTTGTCAGCTTGGTGGTAGTGTCCTGATGTCTCCTAGTTTGTGCTCAAGTGGATGATAAGAGTCAAACCTTAAGTACTGATCAGTATGAGGATGTGCACATCCTTGATAGGGAGGAACGCTGGTTTGAAGGGGGAGTCAAAAACACCATCTATTGCCCCTTTTCCACTACATGGTACTGGCTCAACTCGACTCGCTTCTGTGTCGTTTTCCATTACTGTAACAGTACCCCCTCAGTGTACCCACTTCATTTTTTTTGGAACCTCAACAAAGGTGGTACCAGAAAAGTGGTAACAGGTACCAAAATGCCGGTACTTTCCAATAATGGAAAACGAAAAAAGGGCGAGTTGAGCCGGTACCGTGTAGAAAAGGGGCATATGTGAAGAGGGAACCCGGGGGGGGGGGAGGGAGGCTAAGAGTACATCTGTTGCCATCTTACAATGCTGTGATTGCAACCTTTCCCAAATCCTCGGTGAATAGTAAACATTAACACTGAAACTCTCGTTAATGCTCACAGCAATTTGCATGTGAAACTGACCGTTTTTGGTCATTCTGCCACTGTATTGTTTATAAGGGTGGGGACACCTGCAGTCACTCGAGACTGAAGAGGTCACTTAGTTGAGTGATGACACATTTCCCCCTCAGTAATCGTTGTGTGAATTGATTCAACCTTCTGTGATTTTCTTACCTGGACTACTGAGCACACATAAGACATATGCCTGATATTATAAACTCAGTAAACATTTGGACCTGAGTTAATGGGGCCTTGGCATAGTTTACATAAATGTATATACAGCACTGACAGCTTTCAAGCAGTCTCATAACAGTGGAGCGTTCAAAATGGAAAAAAAGATTTGTGAGTGATTAACTTACTGGCGAAATAGGTAATGACATACTAAGTACACGTAGCATTTAGACAGAGCATTTTTTTCCGACTGAGATTCAAATGTCGCACAATGAAAAACAAAGAGATAAACAGAAAATCAAAACTAAGCCGGAAAGACAAAAACTGACAAAAATTGCAATTGAAGAGAGAATCAGCTGGACCGGTAATAGGATGAGAGATTAACCTTAGAATACATCGGTATGTTTTGGATCTGACTGAACCATCGCCATAGACCAAAAATGACAGAACTAGTTAGCATGTCAGTCAATCTATGAGACAATATTCATCATGAACGTTAAGATAATCCCAACATGAGGGCTGTTTTGACATGAAATGCAAAGAATTATGGGATACACAACAAACACTGACAGTACTTCATTAACACCGACTTACTTTGTTTGATACCATACTCCTCTTCTCCTTGAACCTCTTCCCTTTTCCTTTCAAAGTTCTCATTTACGCTCTCCGTCGATAACTGCTCCACCTTCTCTTCCTCCTTGTCCCCAAACTCAAATCCTGCACTTCCTGCCTGCGCACCTCCTTCCTGCTCCTCGGGATTGGCCAGGCTGTCTGTGACATCTGAGTCGCCCAGCCTGTCCTGGGGATCGTGGGTGGTGATCACAGAGAGGGTCAAGGGAGGGGGAGGGACATAAGGCGGAGGGGGGCTTGCCGATAGGTCACTGTGATGGGCGCTGGGCTCCTCACTCACGCCAATGTCCTAAAGGAGCATAAAGACATCATTAACACATCGTATTTCCAGCCATCCATTATTTTAACCGCTTAACCTGCTCTCAGGGTCGTGGGGATGCTGGGGCCTATCCCAGCAGTCATTGGGCGGCAGGCGGGGAGACACCCTGGACAGGTCACCAGACCATCACAGGGATCACATCATATTTTAATAATAATAATACATTTTATTTGTGTGCGCCTTTCAGAGCACTCAAGGCGAGCTTACAGAACATAGCAAAAAACAAGCAGCCCTGTATCAGACAGCATCACATCAACACAAAGCAGATGGACAATAAAAAGTTAACACAACAGATAAGTATAAAATCATCATCTGCACAAAACTCAATGAAGCGTGGATCAGACTGAATATGCCAGTTTGAAAAGGTATATTTTGAGATGGGATGTGAAGGTTGAAAGAGAGTCAGTGTTGTGAAGGTCTTGTGGGAGAGAGCTCCATAGGCGGGGGGCAGAACGACTGAAGGCTCTAGACCCCATGGTAGTCCAGTGGGCCGATGGTGTAGTGAGATATATATACAAAATATATACAAAATATATTCTGTAATTTTTTTGGGAGGAGGGGATTCCCCCCCCCTTTTCTCCCCAATTGTATCCGTCAATTACCCCACTCTTCCAAGCCATCCCGGTCACTGCTCCACCCCCTCTGCCAATCCGGGGAGGGCTGCAGACTACCACATGCCTCCTCCAATACATGTGGAGTCACCAGCCGCTTCTTTTCACCTGACAGTGAGGAGTTTCACCAGGGGGACGCAGCGTGTGGGAGGATCACGCTATTCCCCCCAGTTCCCCCTCCCCCTGAAAAGGCGCCCCGACCGACCACAGGAGGCGCTAGTGCCGCGACCAGGACACATACCCACATCCGGCTTCCCACTCACAGACACGGCCAGTTGCTGTCTGTAGGGACGCCCGACCAAGCCAGAGGTAACACGGGGATTCGAACCAGCGATCCCAGTGATGGTAGGCAACGGAATAGGCCGCTATGCTACCCAGACGCCCCAAGTGAAGCATGATTCTGAATAAATTCTGGGGTTCATGTGGAGCAACGCTGTTAGACGTCCATCTTGTTCAGTGGTCCCATGTGACTCCCCACCACTGATATGTTCCAAGTCTGCTTTTAGGGCTTTTGCTGGTGTGTTGTCCAGCCCAGCAGCCTTCCCACTCTTCTGTTGTTTGATTGCAGCCTTTATTTCATTTTATTTTCTATCCATGCCTCTAACTGGTATCAAAATCAGTAAAAAAGACAATAACACTCAACAATTAATAAACTAAATTATCACAAAAAAATAAGACTTGAGTCTTCACCACTGGTTGCTGTGCATTCAGTGACCCATTCCGATCTACTCTGAATGGAATTAAAAAACAACTCACCTTGAACAGCATGTAACTGGATGACAGGGGCTCCACGGGGTCTCCTCCAGAGGGGTGAGAGGGTGAGGAGGACGGGGGAAGGCCCAGGCACTCCTCCAGGGTTCCCCCTTCCTCCCCTCCAGTGTCCCCCCCTTGCGTCTCCTCATCGTCCTCCTCCAGGAAGCCGGTCTCCAGGGCAGGCGGCCCCAAGATAGGGTCTGCCTCGTTGAACATGTGGTCAGCTGGACTGGAGTGGTCCGCACTATCCCAGGGAGCCTGGAGGAAAAGGTGGAGGGGTGGATGGTTGGATTCATTAATGAAGGCATGCATGATGAATGGACCAAAGGGTGATTCAATTAATGAAACAAAACAATCAATCAACCAATGAGTAAAAGAGGGATTATTCAGAAACAAAGTGTAGTTAATGAGAGCCAACGTAGCGCGTTGGAGGACCACACTATTCCCACCCCGAACAGGCACCCCAACAGACCAGAGGAGCTGCTAGTGCAGCGACCAGGACACATACCCACATCCGGCTTCCCACCTGCAGACACGGCCAATTGGGTCTGTAGGGACGCCCGATCGAGCCGAAGGGAACACGGGGACTCAAACTGGCGATCCCCGTGTTGGTAGGCAACGGAATAGACCACTACGCTACCTGGACGCCCCTTGATAAAAGATCATCATACAGATGACCTCTTCACTTGACATTCCATCAAACTGGATCTTGTACCCAGACTCGGGGTTCCCACTCTTTTCAAGAAACCGGTTTAAATGACTTCACAGGCATACTGCCCTTAACTTTTGTATGAATAAACACGATAGTCTTGTTGACAGGTCATGTTATTCAGTATTAGCCATCAGTGGAAGTCTCAACAGTCTCTAAATGAACTGTGTGACTAAACATGCCGCCCAGACTTCACACACTGACCTAACATCTCAACATAAAACCATATTGATAAAAATATGCCATCTCAGTGGGTATAAATAATGTGAGGATTTCCAGGTGTTTTCTATGACTGGAAAACTAGTCTATAAATTTCGAGGTTTTCCTAGTGTGGGAAGCCTGAGAATCTCAATCAGAATCTGAACCACAGTGTACCTGGAGCTGGTCCAGTTCCACAGATGGCGCCATGAGCCCGGTCTCCTCTGATGAGCCCTGCTCCCCGACCAGCACGTCGCTCCTCAGCTTGGAGTCCAGGTCCACCCCACCGACGCCATAAGAGTTCAACATACTTTGTCCTCCTGCGGCCGAGTTGAAGGGGAAGCCGTTGAGGGCATCTTTGGAGGCCTTACCTCCATGCAGAGACCCCAGGTCCAGGCTCTCATCCAGAGGGGGCGAGTCCAAGAAGTCTCCCTGAGACCCGGGCACCATCCCAAGGCTCGGGGAGGCCGAGCCTTGGGGCCCCAACTCTGGAGGTGTTGGGTGGAGGTGAGGGTGGACGGAGGAGGATGAAGAAGGTGAGGGTGCTGGGGGAGGGGCGTGGTGTGGATGGGCTTGGTGCTGGTGGTGGTGGTGAGAAGAGGGGTGGGGGTATTCAGGGGGCTGAGGGGACTGACACTGAAGCCCGGAGTCAAACAGACAGCAGTGAGGGGGGAGCAGCTGAGGATGGGAGGATGAAGAAGCCGAAGAGGAGACAGCAGGGTGGGTCACCACTGGGTGGTGAGAAGGGTGATGATGAGACAGAGGATGAAGATGTGCAGCAAAGCCCCCGCCCCCTGCTGCCACTGCCTGGTTCTCCTTCTGGACGTAGTTCCTGTGAGCCTCCAGGAAGCTCAGCTGGGGATCGTTCAGGATGTAGTAATCGGTGCGGCTCAAGCCGTGGCGTGCGGCCCCGATCAGCAGGTCGCGGTCGTGTTTGCCACATTCCCACCAGACAGGGAGGTAGAGGGAGGGGCGGCACAGCTGGAGGCGAGCCGACAGCAGGGGGTGACGGAGGACCTGAGGGAGGAGCCGGAACAAGACGCAGTCAGAACGCAGGTGGCGAACACAGCAGCATCTCCGGTAAAATGAGAAAAGTGGTTGTCATAGGAACAGTTCAGTCATGACAAATGACAATATTAGATGATTGAGTCTGAACACTTTGTGTTATTTAAATTGTCTCATTTGGCAGATGTAAATCGTGTGCAAGCGACATGACTGACATTGAGTTAGGGATGCTTCATAGCAGTGATTGGCTGTTTCATTCAGACCGAATGGATTTTTTTTTTTTTTTTGCGAATCACTCAATTTCACCTAATATTACAAAATGGCGTTAAAAGAAAGTTACCTCCAGCAGCTCTACTGGGTGTGTTTTATGTGATGCCATCATTTACGGCAGGTGAATGTTCCACTCCACCGGTGTGTGATATGAGTGGGGAAGTGTTGGAGACCAGAACTTGGTCTTGCGGACTGGACCAGCGCATGAAACCCACCTGTTCTCGGATCTTGCGGAGCAGCTCGATCCGGTACAGAGTCCTGGCTGCTCTTTCCTCAGTCAGGGGCTCAACAAACACGCCAGGGTCCACTAACCCTGCTCAAGAGACAGACAGACAGACAGACAGACAGACAGACAGACAGACAGAGAGAGAGAGAGAGAGAGAGAGAGAGAGAGAGATATCAATGTAAGAAGCGAGGAGGAGAAATGGCTAAAATGAAAGACAGAAGCGGGTGACAGAGAGAGATGGAGGAAATGATGGCAAGAGGAATCAAGGGGGAGATTAACAAATGATGGATAGGGCACCCAGGTGGCGTGGAAGTCTATTCCGTTGCCTACTAACACGTGGATCGCCGGATCGAATCCCCGTGTTACCTCCAGCTTGGTCGGGCATCCCTACAGACACAATTGGCCGTGTCTGTGGTTGGGAAGCTGGATGTGGGTATGTGTCTTGGTCGCTGCACTAGCACCTCCTCTGGTTGGTTGGGGTGCTTGTTCGGGGGGAGGGGGAACTGGGGGGAATAGCGTGATCTTCCAAGGCACTACGTCCCCCTGGTGAAACTCCTCACCGTCAGGTGAAAAGAAGAGGCTGGTGACTCCACATGTATTGGAGGAAACATGTGGTAGTCTGCAGCCCTCCCCGGATCGGCAGAGGGGGTGGAGGAGCGACCGGGACAGCTCGGAAGAGTGGGGTACTTGGCCAGGTAAAATTGGGGAGAAAGGGGGGGGGGATCCCCCCCCAAAAAAAGATGGATAGTTGAGGGTGGAGAGGAACAGATGAACAGGGAGATGTGGAGAAAAAATGTGCAATGATACTTCACATCAAAAAATTCCAACTTTAATTTTTTTCTATATTTAGTATATTTTTTATTTTATATATATATATAATTTTTTTTAATGTCTGTTTTTAGTATGTGTGTGGCGTGCCTCCAGTGTGTAATGATTAGTGTGTGCACATCAGTATGCACGTGTGTGTTGATGAAGTGTAATGGTTCCCGGTGTGTACGTGTGTGTCAGCACTTACCCTCGTCCTTCCTCGGGGGCAGCCGGCAGGCCGTCCTGCACATGTTGACGAAGGAGCTGAAGTATCTCTCCAGGCTCTGGTCCGTCTTCCTTTCCAGCCGGGCCAGCGCTCTGAACTGGGCCCAGTCGAAAGCCTTCCTCTCCGAGTCGTACACCACACCGAACGACGACACCGTGCGGTAGAAGTCCGCCTGCTCCCGCCGAGTCCACCTGAAATCACAGCGCAACGGCGTGTGGACAGAATGTATGAAATATGAATGAAACGTCTTTCTATAACTAAAACAAAACTTTTTTTTGGATCCGCCCCCCTCCTTTTTCTCCCCAATTGTATCCAGCCAATTACCCCACTCTTCTGAGCCATCCCGGTCACTGCTCCACCCCCTCTGCTGATCCGGGGAGGGCTGCAGACTACCACATGCCTCCTCCCATACATGTGGAGTCTCCCGCCGCATCTTTTCACCTGACAGTGAGGAGTTTCACCAGGGGGATGTAGCATGTGAGAGGATCACGCTATTCCCCCCAGTTCCCCCTCCCCCCTGAACGGGCGCCCCGACCGACTAGAGGAGGCGCTAGTGCAGCGACCAGGACACATACCCACATCCGGCTTCCCACCCACAGACACGGCCAATTGTGTCTGTAGGGACGCCCGACCAAGCCGGAGGTAACGAGGGGGAATCGATCCGGCGATACCCGTGTTGGTAGACAGCAGAATAGACCACTACATTACCCTGACACCAATCACTTTTTACTTAATATTCAAACACCAGATAAGAATGAATAAGACCTAATTAAGATTAAATGTAAATAATAAATGTAAGTAACAGATAAAATGCAGCTTTCTCTCCCTGGTCTGAGCCTAGCTCCACCCACTGCATAAGTCTGAAAAATGGTAAGAAGTGAGCAAGGGGATGAAAGGGGGCTAGAGGCTGGGGGGTGGGGGTGGGGGTGGAGCCGGGGTGGGGGTGGAGCCGGGGTGGGTGTGTGGATGTGTGAGGGAGGAGTGGCTGAGGATATCTGTGAGAATGGCCTGGCAGCGTACAGAGTTGCTGCCGCATGCCGCTGCAGCCCCCTCCACAAGCCCACGTTCTGGCACGGCACGGTGTCAAACACCACCCCACAAAGACACCCCAATGGAAGAGGGAAGTGGGTCACCCAGGGCATTAACAATATTTTTTTTTTACATTTCATGATGCAGGTAAGTCCCAACTGGTCGACTCTAAGTTGGCATTGGCCTGGCAAGGCTCAGAGCTGGTTTAAAACAGGAGATGGCGTGGGCATTTGGGTAGCGTAGCGGTCTATCCCGGGGATCGCCCGGTTCGAATCCCCGTGGTACCTTCGCCTTGGTTGGGCATCCCTACAGACACAATTGGATGTGTCTGTGGATGGGAAGCCGGATGTGGGTATGTGCCCTGGTCTCTGCACTAGCGCCCCCTCTGGTCGGTCGAGGCACCTGTTCGGAGGGGAGGTGGAACTGGGGGGAATAACGAGATCCTCCCATGCACTACATCCCCCCTGGCGAAACTCCTCACTGTCAGGTGAAAAGAAGCGGCTGGTGACTCAACACGTATCGGAGGAGGCATGTGGTAGTCTGCAGCCCTCCCCGGATCGGCACAGGGGGTGGAGCAGCGACTGGGATGGCTTGGAAGAGTGGGGTGGTTGGCCAAGTACAATTGCAGAGATAAGGGGAGGGGGTGTTTGTTTGCATGTAAATTTACCGGATTTTCCAAGCCATCATTGAATGTAAACAGCTCTAAAATCTTGTGGGGAGATCTACCGAACATCCTGACATGGCATAACCTCACCCTCACCGTCTCTGTGTGCAATTCAAACTCTTAAACTGTTTCACCTTGTCTGCCACTCCAGGAAGAGCGGGTCAGGCTCCGTGGCGACCACTGAACATCGCCTCAGCTCCTCTCCCAGTTGCCATGCCAACGGCCCACTGCTGTGGTGGCTGTGAGCGGCCCCGCCGCCGCTCATCCCCACGCCAACCAGCCCGTCGTGAAGCAGGAAGTCGTGCCGCAGTAATGGCTCACGGCGCAGAGTAAAGCGCTGGTAGGCGGTGATCAGCCGGCGTAGGCGGGCCGTCAAGGCGGGGCCTGCGGGCCAGAGGGGCCGGCCTTGGACCAGGTGGAGCTCTGCCACACCACTTCCTGTACCAGTCATTGGCGCTGCCGTCGTGGTGGTGACCAGCATTCCGTCCTGGGTGCACAGATCACCCGACATCTGGGAGTCTGGAAGAGAGAGAGAAAACGAGTAACAAAGGGATTAAGGGAGAGTGAGGTTGCAGGTCCTCACAAATTAAACATTTAACGGGCATCCGGGTGGCGTGACGGTCTATTCCGTTGCCTTCCAATGCGGGAATCGGTGGTCCGAATCCCCGTGTTACCTCCCGACTTGGTTGGGCGTCCCTACAGACAAAATTGGCTGTTCCTAGGACCGCATTCTTCTGGGCAGAGACCTCAGATGTTGCTCCTGGAATCTGCTGGAGCCACTCTCCCAGTTTGGGGGTCACAGCCCCTAGTGCTCCTATTACCGCTGGGAGTACTGTGGATTTCACCTTCCACGTCTGATTTAGATTGTGGCTTTCACCTTCCACATCCACTTCTACTTCCTCCTCGGGCTGCCAAAACAGCTCTGACCCGTTGAGGCATGGTTTCCACAAGACCTCTGAAGATGTCCTCTGGTAAGTGGCACCAAGACATTAGCAGCAGATCCTTTAAGTCCTGTAAGTTGTAAGGTGGGGCCTCAATGGATCGGACTTGTTTTTCCAGCACATCCCACAGGTGCTTAATCAGACTGAGATCTGGGGAATTTGGAGGGAATTTTGGAGGAAGAGTTAAAGGGAACACCTTTAAGTCTTTGTCATGTTCCTCAAACAATTCCTGAACATTTTTGCAGTGTGACTGTGATGGCCTGGCAGCCTGTCCAGGGTGTCTCCCCGCCTGCCACCCAATGACTGCTGGGATAGGCTCCAGCGTCCCGCGACCCCAATTGGGATAAGCGGCTTGGATAATGGAATGGATGGATTTTTGCAGTGTGGCAGGGTGCATTATCCTGCTGAAAGAGGCCACTGCCGTCAGGGAATACCATGAAGGGTGTACCTGGTCTGCAATGATGAAATGATGTTTAGGTAGCTGGTACCTCCCAAAGTAACACCCACATGAATTCCAGGTCACAAGTTTTCCCAGCAGAACACTGCAGAGTATCACACCGGCTTGCCTTCTTCCCATAGTGCATGCTGGTGCCATCTCCGTCCACATGATGTAAAAGAAAACGTGATCCATCAGACCAGGCCACCTTCTTCCATTGCTCTATGGTCCAGAGCCATTGTAGGTGCTTACGGCGGTGGACAGGGTTCATCATGGCTTCTCTGACCAGTCTGCAGCTACACAGCCCCATACACAGCAAGCTGTGATGCACTGTGTTCTGACACCTGCCTATCATAGCCAGCGTTAACTTTTTCACCAATCTACAGTAGCTCTTCTGTGAGATGTAGCGAGATAATCACTGGTATTCACTTCCCCCGTCAGTGGTTTTAAGGCTTTGGCTGATCGGGGTGTACCAGCTTCCTGCCCCGTCACCACGATAGGCTTTAAATCAAAGCAATAAAACAGAAAATGAGATCTGTGACCTTGAGTCAGTCAGTGTGTCTCACCTGGACCTGTGCTGTCTGGCTTGTCTGAGGCGTCGGTCTCCTCAGTCTCCTCCTGCAATACACACACACACACACACACACACACACACACAGAAAAAAACAATCTTCACCAATGCTACCAAATATGAGTCAACATTTAAAAGGCGCAAACATTTTTACTACACTGGATTCATGATGAAGTCCCGTGAGCCCAGCCACTGAGGATGCACCAGCCAGTGCATTCTTAGTGCCAGTCCCAAGCCCAGATAAACGGGGAGGGTTGCGTCAGGAAAGGGCATCCGGTGTAAAATCTTTAAAATTGGCGTAAAACCAATATAGTGAATTCAGGGTGCAACCGGGAGCCGCAGCTGGGAAGCAAACCCGGGTCACCCGCACCACGGGCGACGGCACTAACCAGTCAGTTAGGGACAAGTTAGTATGGCCAATTCACCTGACCTACATGTCTTTGGACTGTGGGAGGAAACTGGAGCCCCCGGAGGAAACCCACGCAGACACGGGGAGAACATGCAAACTCCACACAGAGGACGACCCGGGACGACCCCCACGGTTGGACTACCCCGGGGCTCAAACCCAGAACCTTCTTGCTGTGAGGTGACCGCGCTAACCACTGCACCACTGTGTCGCCCCCCAAGAACAAAGTTCTTCACAAAACTTAAATGCAAATTCCGAGTTGTTGAAACATTCTCTGACCAGACTCAAATGCAACATGCACTTGGGGAAAACAGTGTCAGCACATAGATGCAGCAAGATATGCCAGCTCATGTCCCAGCCTAAGAGACAAGCGGCACAACACATGAGAGTTGTAGTCTCCTCACACCTCATGCTCCACCTTTTGATTTACTTCTGTTTCTTTATTGTTATTTTATTGTTTCTTTATTGATCAGTGTGGTGTTGTGTTGATGTTCATTAGTGGTGTTATTGTGTATTGTCCAAATATCTGGACAAGTTGCACTTTGAGGCTTTGGCAACATTGTTTTTAAAACTTTCATGCCAATAAAGCCCTTTGAATTTGAGACAGACAGACAGACAGACAGACACAGATAGAGACAGACAGAGAGAGAAAGACAGACAGACAGAGAGACAGACAGAGACAGACAGACACAGATAGAGACAGACAGACAGAGAGAGAGACAGACAGACAGACAGACAGACAGACAGACAGACAGAGAGACAGATAGACAGACAGAGAGAGCGAGACAGTCAGACACAGAGAGAGTGAGACAGTCAGACACAGACAGACAGACAGACACAGAGAGACAGTCAGACAGACAGACACAGAGAGAGCAAGAGTCAGACACAGCGAGAGAGTCAGACAGACACAGAGAGCGAGAACGAGAGAGAGAGAAAGAGAGCGACAGACAGACAGACAAACACAGAGAGAGACAGACACACAAACAGACAGACAGACACAAACAGAGAGAGACAGACAGACAGACAGAGAGAGCCTGAGAGGGAAAGAGAGACAGAGAGACAGACAGAGAGAGAGAGAGACAGACAGACAGACAGACTTGTCTGAGTGCTAGCTCCACCCCTGACGGAGCATCTATTACCTTACTACTCTCGTCTCTCTCTTCTCTTCCATCAGGTTTGATGTCCACCTCCTCCTTCGGCTCCTCACCCTTACACACACTGACAGGGGTACAAACAAGGAGGAAGAGGAAGAGACGTGTTTGAACCTCACTTGTCAGGACAGTCAAGTCATCACACCAGACTCAACAGGGAGGAAGGAGGGAGGAAACAGAAGAAGTCCAGCAAGGAAACAGGATGTGACGGTGTAAATAAGCAACATGAAATATAACATATAAAATACAGAGCAGCTCCCCACATATTTCACTGAGGGTAAAATGCTGATGACAGAAAGACTAGAATGTGAGCAGAAAGCAGGAGTTTGATTAGACGTCAGAATACAGAAACATAAAAAACACATTTGTGGTCCAGCTTCTGAGGTAAAGGTATGGTGTGACGCTACTGAAATGCTGACATCTAGTGTTCAGAGATGTGAACAACAGCAAATCAAAACAAGACAGATTCAGATAGAAAGGTAGTGGACACGCTGCAGGTCTACTGACGTCTCACATGGTCAGTCTCCGTCAGTAGAAATCAGTTAAGTGTGACGGCTGTACAGTTTACTGAGACACACAACAACACAACCAGTCAGCCGGTCCAGCTCCTGTCTTTTAAATGGACAAATGTGTCTCATTTACTTGTTTTAATCAGTACTACCAATCAGTAACACTTATTGATATTTACTAGTCATACTATGATATTTACTAGTCATATTATATCTAATAGTCATACTAAGATATTTACTTGTCATACTATGATATTTACTACTCATATCGAATAGTCATATTATGATATTTACTATTCATATTATATCTAATAGTCATACTAAGATATTTACTTGTCATACTATGATATTTACTACTCATATTGAATAGTCATATTATGATATTTACTACTCATATTATATCAAATAGTCATATTATGATATTTACTACTCATATTATATCTAATAGTCATACTATGATATTTACTTGTCATATGATGATATTTACTACTCATATTATATCTAAGTCATACTATGATATTTACTTGTCATATTATGATATTTACTCCTCATATTATATCTAATAGTCATACTATATTTACATGTCATACTATTATAGTTACTATTCATATTATATCTAATAGTCATACCATGATATTTACTTGTCATATTATATTTACTATCCATATTATATCTAATAGTCATATCATGACATTTACAAGTTACTGATATTAACTAGTCATATCATAGTTACTCAGCTATGATATAGTCATATCCTAGTTGTGATATTTACAAGTCATGCTGTATTTACAAGTCATATTATGAAATCCACAGGTCATATTATGATATTTACTATTGATATCATAATTTTTAAGATTTTAAGATATACTTTTATTAATCCCCATAGGGACATGTGTTCTCTGCATTTACCCATCCTATTGTATAGGAGCAGTGGGCAGCTGCAGCGCCCGGGGACCAACTCCAGTTCTTCTATCTACTGCCTTGCTCAGGGGCACAGACAGAAGTATTAAAATGTTTGTCACGTGAGCGGCTGTTTAATGAAAGCATGAACTGCAGTTAAAGCGGAGAAAGGAACCGTTTAAACTGCAGCAAGTTAACCTGGCAAACAGCATCATGTGATCTGGGAGAGAAACAGATACCATTCAACAACCATGACTGGTAAACAACAAGTTATAGTGTTACTGTCTCCTTGTGTGTGTCTTTGTGTGTGTGTGTGTTACCCGTCAGTGATGTCCAAGCCCGTCTCCCCTCCTCCCTGTTCGGCTGACAGTGCGGTGACATCGGGCATGCCCACTCGCTCGAGGAAGCAAAGGTCTGGGTCTGCACGCATAGCATTGTACCGCTCATACCCTGGACACACACACAGAAACACACACACACAGACACACACAGATAGTGATAACTGATGTCTTATCTGCTCTGTGAATGTGAAGCTTAGTTTCATATCACCATAAATACCAATAACCCCTAAAAGACAGGCTCTGGCTTAAAATCAAACTAAGCTTTGGAGATGTCAAGCACCGAATTTCTCTGTAAAGTGCCACAGAGGATCTCTTGGTATTTCTCTTTTTTTGGACCCCCCCCCCCCCCACACACACACACACACTTTTTCTCCCAAATTTTATGCAGCCAACTATCCCACTCTTCCGAGCTGTCCTGGTCTCTGCTCCACCCTCTCTGCTGATCCGGGGAGGGCTGCGGCAGACTACCACATGCCTCCTCCCATACATGTGGAGTCGTCACCAGCCGCTTCTTTTCACCTGACAGTGAGGAGTTTCACCAGGGAGACGTAGCGCGTGGGAGGATCACGCTGTTCCCCTCAGTTGCCCCCCCCCCCGAACGGGGCGCCCTGACCGACCAGAGGAGGCACTAGTGCAGCGACCAGGACAAATACCCACATCCAACTTCCCTCCTGCAGACACGGCCAATTGTGTCTGTAGGGACGCCCGACCAAGTCAGAGGTAACACGGGGATTCAAACCAGCGAGCCCCGTGTTGGTAAGCAACGGAATAGACCGCTACGCTACCCGGATGCCCTGATCTCTTGGTATTACTCTAACAGGCGTCACTGCTCAGTCAACTTCTCCTTCTAGAAAACCATGTTCTTACCATGCTTGTGGACTCCTATGAGCAGAGACTTGTCGGCGTCAGCATCCCACCAGGAAGCAGGAATCTCTATGTAGTCGATGTCTGGTAAGGACACTTCCAGTTTACTGACAACACAAACAAACAACCTGTCAATCAAGCCACCTTTCACAGGAATCTCTGGTGTAGTCAAACTGTCAATCACACAGATCAGTGAGCGCTATGAGCAGCAGGTGGAGACAGCTGCAGTCTGAGCTGCTGTTTTGCTCAAGTTTTACTTTTTTTTATAACAGATCCAAGATCTGCTGTCTTTACCTTGTACGATCAACCCTTCACTGTGCCTGGCCAACTTTCACGTGGACAGTTTCAAAAAGCCCAACAAAACCCATCTCAGAGGTTTAAATGCACCGATTAATCAGAAGATAGAGCATTAATCTGGGTGTGGCAAATGTGTTCCTATTTACCCCATCCATCCATCCATCCATCCATCCATCTATCCATCCATCCATCCATCCATTATCCAACCTGCTTATCCTGCTCTCAGGGTCACGGGGGATGCTGGAGCCTATCCCAGCAGTTATTGGGTGGCATGCGGGGAGACACCCTGGACATGCCATCACAGCCCCCCCCCCCCCCTCACACACACAGTTCACACCTAGGGACAAATTAGTACGACTGGTTCACCTGACCTACATGTCTTTGGACTGTGGGAGGAAACCGGGAGCCCCCGGAGGAAACCCACACAGACACGGGGAAAACATGCAAACTCCGCACAGAGGACAACCCGGAATGATCCCCAACGATGGACTACCCCAGGGTTCGAATCCAGGACCGTCTTGCTGTGAGGCAACCGCGCTAACTGCCGTGCCGCCTCTATTTACTCCAGTTTTAACCTAATAAAGACTCAGATTGAGGCATTTACACTACTGTTTCTAGAGTCAGAGTAATGTCTTCATCTGTACGTAGTGACGGCTATTCCACTGTTTTCTTACGAGCCGATTCTCTCCTACAGTTCAGGGTAATCAACCAACTCATTTCAAGTAACTATTCTTTTACGCCTGGTACTTGCAAAGAGCGGGTTCGTTATATGGAACTGCACAAAAGAATATCTTCAACACAGAGAGCCCAACTGCCCATTACTATTGCTATGTGTTGGTATTATTAGTGTGTTTTTTTGTACAAAACCCATATCAGAGACATTGGACATAGTGCTTAACTGTCAACGCAGTCTGTCCATCACAGCCTCCTGGCACACCAGCCTGACTAAGAGTGCAGGTATTCGTACGGTGTTATGGCACACAGGTTTACCATCTAGAACAGGGGTGGCTAACCATGCGCCATGGAGAGCCATGTGTATGCAGGTTTCCATTCCAGCCGGACTCCACACCAGCTGATTTCACTGAGTAGCAACCCTCCAACCAAACAGGGAGACTGTATCAGGGAAGTCAACTGGTGTGGAGTCGGGCTGGAATGAAAGCCTGCATACACATGGCTTTCCATGGCACATGGTTAGCCACCGCTGCTCTAGAACATGGTGTGTTCTATGTACCTTGCAGGTAGCCCCTCTACAGCCTGGTTGGCAGCCTCGCCCAAGACCTCCACCTTCAGGTAGTACAACATCCGCACCCGCAGCAACACCCTGAGAGAGAGAGAGAGAGAGAGAGAGAGAGCGAGAGAATTGTTTGTGTACATAGACTTCACCTCAATCTCTAACGCTTGCTCATCATATAGAAGTCTACATTATAAAATACACAACACTAAGGTTGTCGATATATGACTTTACATATTTTGTGTGACAATTGTGTCACTGTGCTAAAACTGTGGTGCATCTGTAAATATCCACACAAAGTAAACTGCTGTTTAAACTGCTGTTCTGTTCTGCGGACCAGCAAATGTCAACAAATGTCCAAATACAGCTGTTAGACGGAGGTTTTCAGGGATCCGCCTGACCGCAGTCATTAGCTGATGGCTTGGCTTATCACGGTCCGTCCAGACCGCGATAAGCCAGAAGGGGGGGAGCAGCAACTGGGATGGTTTGGAAGAGGGGGGTAACTGGCCAAGTACAATTGGGGAGAAAAAGGGGAGAAAAGCCAAAAAAAATAAATAAACAAACAAGAAAGGGCTCAGAGCCGATCCTTGATGTAATCCCACCTCCACCATGAACCCATCTGTCATTCCAACCACACCTCACCACTGTCACACTGCCCTCATACATATCCTGCATCACTCCTACATCTCTGCAACTCCCGACTTCCTCATACAATACCACACCTCCTCTCTCGGCACCCTGTCGTATGCTTTCTCTAAATCCACAAAGACACAATGTACCTCCTTCTGACCTCCTCTATACTTCTCCATCAACATTCTCAAAGCAAACATCACATCTGTGGTGCTCTTTCATGGCATGAAACCATACTGCTGCTCGCTGATCGTCACCTCTCCTCTTAACCTAGCTTCTATTACTCTTTCCCAAATCTTCATGCTGTGGCTGAGCAACTTCTCCACTCCTCAGGCATCGTCTCACTTCGCAAGATTGTGTTAAAACAATCTAGATAAAAACTGCACTGCCATCTCTCCTAAACACCTCCACGCCTCCACAGGTATGTCGTTTTGAAGTCTTGTTATACATATTGGAAGTATTTTAACAAGGGCTTTGAAACGATTACAGCCCGATCTCTCGTCATTTCACGTCAGACTTGGTTGCTTTCGTGCGAGGGTCCGCCAAGGAGGCTGCACGTCCACAGACTGACAGGCAAAACATTTTCATGAGGTAGATTTTTTAACTTGAGCACAGCATATATACATATATCCCCCCCTCCCCCTTTTTCTCCCCAGTCTTACCCATCAAGTTACCCCACTCTTCCGAGCCATCCTGCTCACTGCTCCACCCCCTCTGCTGATCCGGGGAGGGCTGCAGACTACCACATGCCTCCCCCGATACATGTGGAGTCTGCAGCCGCTTCTTTTCACCTGACAGTGAAGAGTTTCACCAGGGGGACGTAGTGCGTGGCAGGATCACGCTATTCCCCCCAGTTCCCCCTCCCCCCTGAACAGGCACCTGACCGACCAGAGGAGGCGCTAGTGCAGCGACCAGGACACATACCCACATCCGGCTTCCCACCCACAGACACGGCCAATTGTGTCTGTAGGGACGCCCGACCAAGCCGGAGGTAACACAGGGATTCGAACTGGCGATCCCTGTGTTGGTAGGGAACCGAATAGACCACTACACTACCCGGATGCCCCTGAGCACAGCATATTAACCTCCCCCCCACCCCCCATATTTCCCACTCGATCGACTTGGCTGCTGCGTTAAGTGTTATAATGGCAGGAGAAACACTGGTTTATCAGTCTGTGTGTGCGTGTATGTCGCCTGCCTTCTCCCGGCAGGAGAAAAAAGGGTTTGTTGCCAAGTTGGAACACCGGGGAAGGGGAGAAACGTACGCCTGGTGGAGATCTGCACTCTACAGAGGACACCTGTCTAGTTATTAGTTCATTCACTTGGCTGTGTCACTCTCTCTTTCTAATGCGGCCCCGAGGTGAACGCTGGCCTAGCGGCTGAAGGGGAGGACAGGTGACTTGTACTTGATAAGAACTAGTTGGGGAGTTGAACGGACTTGTTGCAGTGCTGTTTGAGGTGTTTCTTGTAGCTTTCGTCCTGGAGAACCACCTCCGGGTTACAGTGGACGAGCCAGTCGGCGTTCTTCACTTCTGGAACATTCAGTTGGTTCTTCAACTTCTTCCCCTTCCGACCACGTGGGACCGGAACTGATAAACCTGAGAGAGAGACGGAGAGGGAGGGAAGATAAAGATGAACTAATTTAAACAAACACCCATTCCTTCATGAAAGTTAACTTCTTTGATTCAATAGCGATGATGAAATAAGTCAGTACGTTTACATGATGTTAGAGAAAGTGGAGTTATTGTGTTAGTCCGACTAAAACTGGACTTTTACAACGCATGTAAATGTGTTAGTCCCACTGAAATCGTACTAAATCCAATTTCTCGAAGTCGGACTAACACACCTAGATGACGCGGTTGGGGATGAATTTACTCTGGCATGTATACACTTCAATTGGCCCCCAAGTGGCCTAGGCGTTCTGGGCATGACCCATAGTTCGCGCGGCGGTCTTTCACCCGGAAGTGGAACCGCATGGTATCAACAGTACCAACGTGGTGAGTGCTGGAGCGAGAACCACGCATTTCTGGACAGACGAGGAGACAAACTTCATGTTGTGTCAGCTGAAGGAGGTGAATATCCTAACATACATGGATGGAAGGAGAATGCAGAATGGTGAAGCGGGATGTAAAAGAACCCCCGAGCAAATCTGTGTTCGGTGGAAGCGCCTCAAACACGCCTTCTACTACAATGCAAAGAAAAACAACCAAACAAGTGGCCACAATCCGGTTTCATGCCCACACGCCGACATACTGGAGGAGCTGCGAGGACGCCGACCTTTGTCCCAAGCCGTAGAGCATGGCGTGGACATTGGTTTTAATAACTCCGTCGCAACAGGTCAACTGGAAGAAGGTCCAATAGTGACCAGCTGAAAGGGGGCATATCGCCACCTACCGTACCGGGCTCGGACATACTTAGGTCAATAAATCAATTCTCCCCCGGTTCTTGTATACTGGGACAATGACAGCAGTCCAGTTACATGGCCTCATCGAGCTGTAACCGTAACTCGACTTACCTTTGCATGTAAACGCAGTGAGCGGTAGCTTCTATGCTAACCCTGTGTAAGCTAAAGCAAGTGAATGGTCCAAATGCTAACAAAGATAGCTGGGCATCTGCTACAACGCCGGTGAAGGGGGACATGCAGGTTGGTTGGTAGCTACTATGCTAGATAACAGTGCAAACAGATGGCGAGGTGCTAACCGGAGTGGTTGACCAGTGCCTGGTCCTGGCCTTCCTTGCTAGGTGTGATGAGGTCCCAGATGAAGCTCTTGATCTTGTCGTCGCCTTTGTAGTGTCTGAGGCAGTAGACCAACAGAGCCCTGCACACACACACACACACACACACACACACACACACACACACACACACACGCCAGTTCAAATCTATTCAGGCTAATTCCAGGTACAATCAGGTGAGAGCTATCACTCGGCTTGTCCATGGCTTTTCCATGGAGTATCTAATGTCCAATTTATCTTTTATAATATTTTATAAAATCTTATTGCAGTGTGATGGCTTGGTGGCTTGTCCAGCGTGTCTCCCCACCTGCCGCCCAATGACTGCTGGGATAGGCTCCGGCATCCCCGCGACCCTGAGAGCAGGATAAGCGTTCAGATAATGGCTGGATGGATAGATCTGATTGCATTCATTCCATCCATCCATCCATTATCCAAACTGCTTATCCTGCTCTCAGGGTCATCGGGGTGCTGGAGCCTATCCCAGCAGTCATTGGGCGGCAGGCGGGGAGACACCCTGGACAGGCTGCCAGTCCATCACAGAGCCCACACACACCCATTCATTCCTAAGGACAATTTAGTACGGCCGATTCACCTGACCTACATGGCCTTGGACCGTGGGAGGAAACGGGAGCACCCGGAGGAAACCCACGCAAACACGGGGAGAACATGCAAACTCCACACAGAGGACGACCCGGGATGACCCCCAAGGTTGGACTACCCCGGGGCTCGAACCCAGGACCTTCTTGCTGTGAGGTGACCGTGCTAACCACTGCGCCACCATGCTGCCTCATTCCATTCAGAACATCTTTTTTTTATGCATGCTAAATAATCCAAGTAAGGAAATCACAGAACCATACCTAAGAACTGATTCACCTTTCTGTGATTCCATTCAAAACAGTTTCATTCATTTGGTGTTGATTTGATTCACTTTAGTTTTGTTCAGGAAGGCCATAAAAAATAACACTTTTTCAAGTTGTTTCTCAGGTTTCAGATGGATCGCCACTGGCCTCGATTCATTCCACTTTTAAAACCTACCAGTCAACTGAAAGACAGGCTCTCTACACGAGTAAAACCAGAATACCAAAAACAAAACAGATTGACAGTTACAGTTAAAAAAGACTATTTCTGGGGCACCCAGGTAGTGCAGCGGTCTATTCCGCTGCCTACCAACACAGGGATCGCCGGTTCGAATCCCCATGTTAACTCAAGCTTGGTTGGGCGTCCCTACAGACACAATTGGCCGTGTCTGCGGGTGGGAAGCCGGATATGGGTATGTGTCCCGGTTGCTGCACTAGCGCCTCCTCTGGTCGGTCGGGGCACCTGTTCGGGGGCAAGAAGGAACTGGGGGGAATAGCGTGATCCTCCCATGTGCTACGTCCCCCTGGTGAAACTCCTCACTGTCAGGTGAAAAGAAGCGGCTGGCAACTCCACATGTATGGGAGGAGGCATGTGGTAGTCTGCAGCCCTCCCCGGATCAGCAGAGGGGGTGGAGCAGCGACCGGGACAACTCGGAAGAGTGGGGCAATTGGCCGGATACAATTGGGGAGAAAAAAAGGGGGGAAATTCCAAAAGATTTTCTGTGCTCCTGGTCCTCACCGGCAGACCATCTCCATGTCTCTCTCAGTCAGATGCCATTTGAAGCGACCGTGATTCAAGATGTCCTTCCATCGACCCCAGCTGAGAGAGAGGGAGAGAGAGAGAGAGAGAGAGAGAGAGAGAGAGATCCGAGAATGGGGTGAGTACATTAACTAAAAAAGAAAAGGGTATACATACTTTTAGTTTTTTGCATTACTTTTCTTAATTTGTGTGTTACGTCTACTTCATACAGTAGCAACACATGTAGTCTAAATTCCAACTACACTCAACACTGTACATACATACAAACACCCACTAAGAAGTCAATAAGCCCCGCCCCACACAGCTACACCCAATCACTGCTTGAGGTACTGCTGTCAATCAAAGACGACTAACACTTTGACTTTTACACTGAGGGTCATTTTTACCTGAACACTGCCCTCTACTGTTCAGCCACGTGAATAACAATAACAAAGGAAAAATAAACAGATGGCTTGGTGTCTCCTCATGAGGACCCTTCCAGAAAACAAGCAAAACCAGTCCGTTGGTCTGGCTCAAGTATTCTGAACGCAGAAATTTGGGGAGTGGAGGGCAGTGACATATTTCTTTTACTCAGTAACTCTCAAAAACCCCAGCTGATACTTACTAGTCTATTTATATTTAATATATTAATTTATTACTAATTTATTAATTATATATTAGCATTTAATATTCTTATCATGCAATCACCAGTCATGATATATTTACCTGGTCGTATTATGATATTTTCTAGACAGATAATGATATACTAGTCATACTGAGCTTTAGAAAAGCAGAAATATCACACATTGCACCCCCCCCCCGTTTTTCTCCCCAGTCGTATCTGGCCAATTGCCCCACTCTTCTGAGCTGTCCCGGTCGCTGCTCCGCCCCCTCCGCCAATCCGGGGAGGGCTGCAGACTACCACATGTCTCCTCCCATACATGTGGAGTCGCCAGCCACTTCTTTTCACCTGACAGTGAGGAGTTTCACCAGGGGGACGTAGCATGTGGGAGGATCACGCTATTCCCCCCCCCAGTTCCCCCTCCCCCCCAAACAGGCCCCCCAACCGACCAGAGGAGGCACTAGTGCAGCGACCAAGACACATACCCACATCCGGCTTCCCACCCGCAGACACGGCCAATTCTATCTGTAGGGACGCCCGACCAAGCCGGAGGTAACACGGGGATTCAAACCGGCGATCCGCGTGTTGGTAGGCAATGGAATAGACCGCCACGCCACCCAGATGCTCCTACACATTGCACTTTTAATGCAACCAGGCAGTTTTTGGGGTCAGTGTCACGCCCTGGATTGGTTACAACTACATTTGAATGTTTTCTGACGATAAGATGCACGGGTGGGACTAGGGTTGCGTAGTCTCGTCTGTAATCTGTGCAGACATTAAATAGCAGGACACATTACACATGCTCTGTCTCGACAGTCATTTCAACAACTTCAACATTCAGAATCACAATCACGTTTGTTGGCCATATAGGTTTGTACACTCATGGAACGTGACTGCGGTTTCGTGGCTCTCAGTGTACTTAACATAGAATAACAACACTACAACACAACAATCTTCAGATGTATACACAAGGACTGACTAGACAGGCGGAATAAGAGGTGATAAAACGCAGTGGTGCAGAGAATATATCAGAGATGCTGAGATAAAATGATTGGCTTTATGTGAGTGTTAAGCGTTGATTTGAATGACGGCCGGCGGAAAGAAAGCGAAACATCCACAACACAGCTCACACCCTCCTGTACTGACCGTTTATAATCACACTTTCTGTGGTTCAGCCAGCGGCTTTTATACTACAAACATCGTCTTTCTGGCTGCCTTGTTCTGAACTTTAACCTTTCTACCAAGGATCACGTCTCGGTTTTCCATCTCTGTGGTCGGTTCAGTGCCATCACACGGGCTCAAATTTAGAAAACCCTACATGCTGTCAAAGAAACCAGATGCGGGGCATCCGCATCCGTGAAGACGGTCTATTCTGTTGCCTACCAACATGGGGATCGCCGGTTCGATCCCCGTGTTATCTCTGGCTTGGTCGGGTGTCCCTACAGACACAGTTGGCCGTGTCTGCGGGTAGGGAGCCGGCTGTGGGTATGTGTCCTGGTCACTGCACTAGCGCCTCCTCTGGTCGGTCAGGGCGCCTGTTCGGGGGGGGGGGGACTGGGGGGGAATAGCGTGATCCTCCCATGCGCTACTACCCCCTGGTGAAGCTCCTCACTGTCAGGTGAAAAGAAGTGGCTGGTGACTCCACATGTATCAGAGGAGGCATGTGGAGCAGCGACCGGGACGGCTCGGAAGAGAGGGGTAATTGGCCAGATACAAGTGGGAGAAAAAGGGCTTCCTCTCTCTTCAAGTGACAGCAATGAAAAAAACTAAATCTCCAATACAAACAAGTCTGAAGACAGGCGAGTAGCATGAACACAACCTTTACGTCACTCTGTGTACAAAAAGTGCGTCCTAAAAGACTACTCTGTCACTGCCTCATCAGCAGATATGTCTCTAGCTAGGTTCTGGTTCTGGTCCTACCCGAATATGAGCAGGTTCTTCTCCACCCGGAAGCACTCGGCGCGCAGGTAGCGGCGGGTTCGCTCGCCCAGCCGTCGAGTGCGACAGGGGCGTTCCTCTGAGTCGCTGTCCAGCTCGGAGAACTCCATCAGCTCGTCGTCCTCAAATGAGTTATAATGACGAGTCTGCTTCCTCACCCGGGGGGTGTCGATGACCAAGGACTCCTGAAGGACAGACAGACAGAGACTTAATACAGGGAGATACAAAAAAACAACCCCCCCCCCCTTTCTCCCCAATTGTACTTGGCCAATTACCCCACTCTTCTGAGCCGGCCCGGTCGCTGCTCCACCCCCTCTGCTGATCCGGGGAGGGCTGCAGACTACCACATGCCTCCTCCCATACATGTGGAGTCACCAGCCGCTCCTTTTCACCTGACAGTGAGGAGTTTCCCCAGGGGGATGTAGCGCGTGGGAGGATCACGCTATTCCCCCCAGTTCCCCCTCCCCCCTTGAACAGGCGCCCCGACCGACCAGAGGAGGCGCTAGTGCAGCGACCAGGACGCATACCCACATCTGGCTTCCCACCCGCAGACACGGCCAACTGTGTCTGAAGAGACGCCTGACCAAGCCGGACGTAACACGGGGATTTGAACCGGCGATCCCCTTGTTGGTAGGCAACGGAATAGACCGCTACGCTACCTGGACGCCCTACACACACTTCCTACAAACAAACGCACACACAGGGTATGAAGGCAGCAGTGGAGCCTGATAGGCTGTCTGCTTGTGTAATGATGACATACCATCTGTTATAAGAGAGGAGAGACTGCTTCTCTCTCTATCTAGCTGTCTACCTACCTTCTCTGATTTGGAGTCGATCTCCAGCTCTGCAATCTTGGCCCATTTCTGCCAGAAGTTCGGGTCGTCCAGAGAGATGTCTGTTCTGTTCCCCGACGACACGAAGCTGGCCTAACAGGAAGACAGGAGAGAGGGAGACGGTGAGAAAGACAGACAGAGAGGCAAATGGAGATGGACAGAGAGGCCGATTTGTACCTTAGCAAACGTGGATCCTTTGCCCTCAGACTGGATGGTGATGGTCTGAGTTCGCCTCTGGAGGATCTGGTCGATGTCTTCCTCACAGAACTTGGATCCCTCGTCTTCTTCGTCCATCAGAGCTCCATATGCTCCTTTCCTCAACAAGTCCTCCACCTCCAACTTAGTCAGCTGCTGCACCTGCAACACACCACACACACACACACACACACACACACACACACACACACACACACACACACACGAAGACAGATGTTAACAGACACGTAGACATCCAGCTGCTACCAAAGGAGTTTAAACTGATGCTGTCTTACCCCATTGATGTTTCCTTTGCGGTTTATGTCCTGGAGGACGGCCTTGTCCAATCCCAGCTTCAGACTGGCTTTGTCAAACATCTCCCTCTCATACGAGTTCCTGGTGATCAGCCGATAGACCTTCACGGCTTTGCTCTGGCCAATCCGGTGACAGCGTGCCTGGGCCTATAGGGGAAAAGGGGGGGAGGAACCACCATCATGACTACAATGGCAACAAGCATTATCACAGCACGTTTCAAAAACTTTAAAAAGGGAGAAACTCGGTCGGGCGTCCCTACACACACAGTTGGCTGTGTCTGTGGGTGGGAGGCCGCATGTGGGTATGTGTCCTGGTAAATGCACTAGCACCTCCTCTAGACGGTCGGGGTGCCTGTTCGGGGGGGAGGGGGAACTGGGGGAAATAGCGTGATCCTCCCATGCACTATGTCCCCATGGTGAAACTCCTCTCTGTCAGGTGAAAAGAAGCGGCTGGCGACTCCACATGTATGGGAGGAGGCATGTGGCAGTCTGCAGCCCTCCCCGGATCGGCAGAGGGGGTGGAACAGTGACCGGGACGGCTCGGAAGAGTGAGGTAATTGGCCAAGTGCAATTGGGGAGAAAGGACGTCCGGGTAGCGTAGTGCTCTATTCCATTGCCGACCGACACGGGGCTCGCCAGTTCGAATCCCCGTGTTACCTTCGCCTTGGTCGGGCGTCCCTACAGACACAATTGGCCGTGTCTGCGGGTGGGAGATTGGATGTGGGTATGTGTCCTGGTCGCTGCACTAGCACCTCCTCTGGTCGGTCGGGGCGCCTGTTTGGGGAGGAGTGGGGACGGGGGGAATAGCGTGATCCTCCCACATGCTACATCTCCCTGGTGAAATTCCTCTCTTTCAGGTGAAAAGAAGCGGCTGGTGACTCCACATGTATGGGAGGAGGCATGTGGTAGTCTGCAGCCCTCTCCGGATCGGCAGAGGGGGTGGAGCAGCGACTGGGACGGCTTGGAAGAGTGGGGTAATTGGCCGGGTACAATTGGGGAGAAAAGGGGGGAAATATATATATATACATTTTAAAAAAAAGTCTTTTCACACCGATAAGAAAAATTATTACGAGAAGTAGCGACACACACACACGTGCGTGCACACACACAAAACCACTGAATCAAACTGGAACTTCAGAGTTGAGCAGTAAGACCTCAGGCTGACCGTCTTATGGCTATCAGTTAGCATTGAACAACAAAATAATTAAGAAGTTTTTTTTTTTTACCGTCACCGCCTTAAATAAGCACACTCCCTCCCCCTCTCCTCTCGCCTACCTGCAGGTCATTCTGAGGGTTCCAGTCTGAGTCGAAGATTATGCAGGTGTCGGCTGCCGTCAGGTTGATTCCCAGCCCCCCCGCCCGGGTGCACAGCAGGAACACAAAGCGGTCCGAGTCGGGCTTACAGAAGCGGTCGATGGCCGCCTGCCGCAGGTTCCCCCGCACGCGTCCATCGATGCGCTCGTATGTGTACCTGGAGAGGAATGCAGATGTGCGTTAAGGAGGTTTATAAACTGTCTGTCGTCATGGATACTCCCTCCATCCCTTTTTCTGTTCTCCACTTCAGGAATCAGGAACATTTATTTGTCGTTTTGTTTCATGCACTTGGGTACATGAAATGAAACGAAATATTGTTTCCCCCAGGCCACAGCAGTGCAACACAAAGACAAAAACACATCCAAACTACAAAAAAAAAAAAACCTAACAAAAAATATATCCAACACACACACACACACACACATATATATTATATATATATACACTGCCCAAGAGAGCGAATGTCAGGATGACTGTAGGAACCGCTGGTCTGCACAGGCTAGCAGTTAGCTTAGCCTGCCCCGCTTCCACGTCCTGTCAGACCGACCTCGGTGTTTCCTCCTCGAGTGCAGCTCCGGGCAGGGCCGTGGTCCCTGGGCCCACAGGACGCAGCAGACCAAGCGCTCCCAGCCGATCCAGCGTCAGCTCTCCCAGCCATCAAACCAAGACTTTACAAACTTAGACATGGACAAAGACACTGCATGGATGGTACTGGGTGAGGCCACCGCAAACTTAAATTCATGCCCCCACCTTCCCACACCGGCACTGGGTGAGGCCGCCACAAACGTGAATTCGCCACGCCATCTTCCCACTTAAAAATATATAGCTCAAATTCATGAGTTTTCACCATTAATATTTATGTTCTCCATGTGTATGATGGAGTCAGGCTTCATAACACTACCAGTCACCTTACACATGGTGGGAGAAACTCTCCAGTCTCCGTGTATACCGCTGTTGCGATGTTTTGACCGGGTAGGACGAACACTGGTGCAGCGGCAAATGCATGTGTTGGAAAAAAGACTGAAACGTAATTTTCTCAATTAACACTTATCAATGGAGAAAAACCCCAGACTGTATCTTTAACTACTGTACTCTTGTTGCCTCGCCATTTCTCTTTATCGATACGGTAGATCTGTTTTAACAATCCCTCTCTCTTCTGTTCTATCCCTCTATTCTAATCTCTCCTTTCATCTTCTTGTGCAGAAGTCATTCTCTCTCCATCTGTCAGCCTCTAATGTTTATGGAGTTCCTTCCGCCATTCCCAGAGGAGATCATCTCCATCTTCTTCTTCATGTCTACACTCGTCTCTCTTTCTGTCTATCTTTCTTACTGTGTGTGAATGAGGTGTCTTACAAACATCCTACATTTCTCCTCTCCAGCTGATCCCTTTATCTTTCATCTATCTATCAATAGGTCGATAAATGTGAGTTAGAAGAGTTCAATTCCTAAATCTTTAAATTGTCGTACTATGGGAAGGTTAACAGGGAGGACAGATGTTTTGGCAGAGTAAATCAGATGTAGAAGATCAGACTTGGACCAGTTAATTCTGAAACCTGATATACTTCCAAACAGATGGACAGAAGATATGGTGAAGACTGAACAGGGTTTTCTAACTATTACGTGTTATGGATGGAAATGGGTGAGACCAAGTTGGATTGGTGAATCAACTGAGCTAGCAGCTCTACGGAGAGTTCAAATAGCCCAGGACTTAATGGACAGTCCTGACATGAGGACCTGGAAACTAAAAACAGAGAGGTGCAAGTTTGACTGGTTAGTACTCGTGCTGAGGGGTTTGAGTATAGAACTTTGATCATCCCAATAAAAGTAGTACCAAAACAGACCACAAAATGACCACTCCAATTGGTCAAAGGCTTTCATGGCATCAAGGGAAAGTACTGACATAGGTGCCTTACTGTCCATGTCAGCATCAATGATATGAAGAAGACGCCTAATATCTGTTGCCAACCTTGATTTTATTAAGCCTGTCAGATAAGAATTGACTAGTGATGGCACGTGGTGCTCAAGATGGCAGGCGAGGAGCTTTGCAAAGATCTTTAAATCAGAATTTAGGAGACTGAGAGGGCAGCAATTTGGCATATTCAGTTGGATTCTTGTCTTTTTTTTTTTTTTTAAGAGCAAGGAAATGAGGGCAGTACATCCCTTGAGAATCTGCCTTTTTCAATTGAAAAAGTGATCATGTCCAGAAGAAATGGACCCAGCTGCTCCCATAAAGTTCTATGGAATTAAGCGGTTCCTGTTGCCTCTCTGCATGGTCAGTGCTGCTTCCCTCAACTCCTCTAAGGTGGTTGGTTTATCTAAATTAGTTGAGTCTGTTCTTGATTGCTGTGGTAAGTGTAACTGATTTAGAAATTTGTCACATCGATTTTTGTCTGGGAGTATCTCTTATTTATATGAATTGGAGTAAAATGTTTGGAATGTTTCATTTACCTGTTTGGGATCAGTGCTGATATTGCCATCTGCAGACTTAATAGCAGGGATATCTGAAAAATGGTCGCTGGCCCTAATTCTCATGGCAAAGAGATGGCTAGGTCTGGCACCCTGAAAATAATACCGTTGTCTGGTCCTGTGAATTTGAAATTCAGAATGCTGTTTTAGAATGTTATGGATATCTTTCTTGACCAGTGCATGGTCTAACGCTACTTACTAAGAGAAATTGAGTTGCAAAATGGAATCTAACCTAGAAAATTCTGCCTTGAGATTTTGTAACCAAAGAGATCTAGTTTTGTCGATAAGCCCCTAATTACTAATTAATGTCTTCAAGTCCGTAATTCCTGGCCCAGGATTTTAGAGTATTCGTGGCCAGGCCATACTCCCCTGAGGATGTTGCATTCGATCTATCAAAGACCGGAGCCCACGCCGCATTGAAATCTGCGCATACACTAAAAAAGGAATTAGTTAACTCTAACATTTTTGTAGTAATTGTTCTGTAGAAAGTACTGTCGAACACATTCGGAGCATAAGCTGAGATAAGGGCGATTAACCCAGCCACTGAGGATGCACAAGCCAGTTCATTCTTAGTGCAAGTCCCAAGCCCGGATAAAAGGGGAGCATTACGTAAGGAAGGGCATCTGGTGTAAAATCTTTTTTTTAATTTATTTCTGATTTTTCCTTTTTTCTCCCAATTTAGTGGCCAATCAATCCCTATTTTAGTTCAAACACCCACCCCCGTACTGCATGCGTTTGCCAGCTGCAACTCTCCGGCCGGCAGTCTCGAAGGAGACGCCTTGCCACTTTCGTGACGAGGCGACTCCAGGCCGAACCACGGCTTTTTCCGACACACACAGAGACGCATTCATGTGACGAACACAAGCCGACTCCGCCCCCCCTCCCGAAGACAGCGTTGCAGATCATAAATCTGCTATCTTATATGGTCTGGAGACAGTGGCACTGACGAAAAGACAGGAGGTGGAGCTGGAGGTGGCAGAGACGAAGATGATAAGATTTTCACTGGGAGTGACGAAGAAGGACAGGATTAGGAACGAGTATATTAGAGGGACAGCTCAGGTTGGTCGGTTTGGAGACAAAACAAGAGAGACAAGATTGAGATGGTTTGGATATGTGTGGAGGAGAGATGCTGGGTATATTGGGAGAAGGATGCTGAAGATGGAGCTGCCAGGGAAGAGGAAAAGAGGAAGGCCAAAGAGGAGGTTTATGGATGTGGTGGGGGAAGACATGCCAGTGGCTGGTGTGACAGAGGAAGATGCAGAGGACAGGATGAGATGGAAATGGATGATCTGCTGCCCTAACAGGAGCAGCCGAAATTAGAAGTAGAAGTAGTAGTAGTAGTAGTAGTAGCAGTAGTAGCTGAGATAAGAGTGATTCTTCTGGCATTAAATTCTATTCTAGCGATCATGATCTTACCCATGTCATCTGCCGAAGATGTCAACACTTTGATTTAGAGATTGTGTCTAGCTACAGTGGCCACACCTTTAGATTTTGTGGTAGTGGAGGAAAAAGCTATTGTATGGAAGAATTTATTAGCAAGATGACTGGCATCTACATTCAACACGTGTCTCATGCAATAACGCTATGTCAACATTTTTTCTCTTTATTACACCAATAGTGCTTGTTCGTTTGTGAGGGGCATTCAATCCACAGCAGTTCCACGCTAAAACAGAAAGTTCGTCCATAATCTAAAGTAACTGTTCAAAATGTATTCATGGGGGAAAAAACCCATCACAGCCCCTCCACTTGATATAATTCTGGCATAAGTGTACCTACAGTAACGCCCCTCTTTACACAAAGACAAACAAGACATAAACACAAAATATAAAATGGGAAAAAGGACACACCCGGCCGATAGCCAGCCGTCGGCCAATGTCAGCAAGCGTCTGTGACCCTAGTTTTTGTGGTGTCCCGCACCATCGGCACTAGTTGGTGCCGATGGTGTAAGCAGCTTTTTGGCTGATTCAGCATGTTGAATCGGCAGAGCCCGTCGGTGAGAGATATCACTCTGATTGGCTGTTCAGCTTAGTGAATCAGCGCAGAACGTACATGCTAGTTGGCCGTTGGCTGTAGTCTTGGCGGTGTGTTTAAGTGCTACTTTTTGGCCCAGACGGCAGGCGACGCTACAGTCAGACTTCGTCGCCACTAGTCGGTTTGGTGTGTCTGGGCCCTAAGGTTGGTCTGTGATCAAAAATAGATACGGGGCAGCAAAAGAAAACGTCCAGCCAAGCAAAACAACAACAGCGTTAACTGCTGATTAGATTAATTTAGCTAGATAATGACCCAATGTAGCTATGGCAACATACACATTAGCTATAACAGTAGTCAACAAAACAAACGTTTGAATGAACACAGAACAAACAGTAGGTTATTTAAAGACAATTATACTTATTAATTAAGATGATAACCCATGTTCAGTGTATTTGGGGCAGGTTGATTGACATCTTACTGGCTGAAGGACATCAGGCAGTCATCGCCCCTAGAGCCCAAACAATGTAAGCTCTCTGTGCCCGGCAACAACATGATGATCAACTATGTTCAGCAATTAAACAATGCAAGATGGAGCAAATCAACAGTCCACATACATAGAATTGCCAGTCCAACAGGCTGGAAGGCAACTCAGCGCAGAACTAGCGCTGTTCTCGGCAGCGGCAGCATCTGAGGTGAACTTGTAGTCAAGGTGAGGGAATGCCATCATCGCTAACTGTAGAGGTCTCTGGATGCGGGGCTACTGCAGAGGCCAGGAAATCCTCTTTGGGAGAGGTGAAGGCCTTGTATTGAGCACCGTCCTTAATTTTCAACATGGCAGGATAAAGTAGAGAAGAGTCCAGACCTTTACTTCGAGCTGTATCTATTGCCTGATACAAGGCTTGGGTGCGTTTAACAGTGAAATTGCTGTAGCCAGGACAGAAGCGAATTCTCCGACCATTAATGGAAAGAGGGTCTTTCATGGCAGCACAAAGAATGGCCTGGCAAGTTGGGTAGTGAAGTACATTGAAAAGCAGGATGCGGTTAACTGCTTGTTTACATGCGTTGTCATTACAGATCTGATGTGCTCTCATAATCTCGATCTGGAGGTCACTAAGAGTAGGGAGCCATTTGGGTAGAGAATGTGCGAGAAACTGAATAGCATTGGAACCTTCGAGCCCCTCTTCCAGGCTGGTGATGCAACTGTTACACCTTCTGTTCCTGTCCTCCATGTCTGCTAACTTGAGCTCCATTGCCTGAAGAGCTTTGTCATGGCTATCCAGAGTACTGGAGTTACTCTCAACAGTGGTTTCCAGTGTATTAACATCGGATCTGATGGTGCCAAGGCCTGCCTTCAGCACGGCTAGTTCTGCCTGAATAGCACTTAGCTTCTCATCGGTATCTTTCCCCACCTGTTGAATTTGGGCAAGGTGCGGTTCGAAGTAGCCAAGCTGCTTTTCCAATACGGACTCAGCAATGGTATCAATATCCTGCCGGCAGCCTTTACTTTTTGTAGACATCGTCATTAGCTAACTTTAATCAATGAGAGATAAGCCAACATGGAAACGAGTAGCTTGAAAAATCAACAATTTGGTGAAGCTGGGCTGGGACCCGAAAACTTAGGCTGCCATCTTGTCCTGTTGATCACGTGACTCCACAATTCTTTACAAACTACATGCGCAAAAGAAGATTACATTTTAAATCACCAGACAATTTTAATTCCCAAACATTACTGGCCACAAGGCCTCTGGTGTCTTGTGAAGATAACTGGATGTCCTGTAAAATGCAACACTTCCTGTGTGATATGAACTTTTCCCGCCAGCGTACTTACCAATACACCAGAGATTAGAACTGGGAAGGGTCTCAAGTTAAGCTGAATGTGTCACTGCATCTCGAACAGCCCAATTAAAACATTAATAACAATTAACTGTTAATATTTTACCATAAAAACAAACTTTGGACGACAACATGGCCTATGTGGCTCTTCCCCTGTTTCTCTCTCAGTCTCGCTCTCCTTACCTCCTCTGGATGAGGTAGTCCTCCAGGATGTCCAGACAGCGGACCATCTGGGAGAAGATCAGGACTTTGTGTCCGCCGGCCAGCAGCTTGGGGAGCAGCTTGTCGATCAGAACTAGCTTGCCGGCCGCCTGGATCATGGCCTGCAGCTGGAAGTCCCACGCCTCTGGACTGTGGCTCTTCTTAAAGCTTTCCAGAATCTTCTCTTCAGCTCCTGAAAAGAGACAAGAGGCCCTGTTTACATCTAGCATTAACATGTGTCTTGGGTGATCCGATCACAAGTGGACAGCTGTAAGTAAAGGTGTGAATGTACACAAGATGCACTGAGGACTCACTTAGATCTGATCAAGTCACATTCAGAGGTGGTCTGGGCCGCATATGGCTGCATTATTTTAGCAGTGTGTAAGCGAATGTTTCCGGGGCTACATTGAAGTTCCTCCTACTCAGCTGATGTCCTCTGTGTAAGCGGAAGTATGAAAATTTCAAAAAGCCCATAGATATATTACGAGTGCATCAAACAGCTTGCGCGATTTGGTTTGCCTGGATATGCCAAGGAATAGGCCAAGTCTATATGGATAAGAACCACCCTTAACACTGACCAACTGTGTGTACTCCTGAAACTGTGTCTTCAGTCACGTACTTCACATACAGGGGGGCAGTACTATAGGCAGAAGCATGGGTGTGCTATGGGTTCCCCAGTCTCACCTATGGTGGACAACTTGTACATGGAGGAAGTCAAAAAGAGGGCTCTGATGTCCTATCCAGGGACACCACCTAGCCATTGGTTCAGATTTGTGGGTGACACCTAGGTTAAAATTAAATCTCAGGACGTACCACATTTCATCGACCACATTAACTCTGTGGACACCACATCAAGTTCACCGGGGAGGATGTGACAAATGACGGGTTAGTCTTCTTACACTGTGAAATTACAACTGGTGATGGGGGACATTTGATTGTTGATGTTTACCGTAAACCAACACATACTGACCAGTACTTAAGGTTTGACTCTCATCATCCACTGGAGCAAAAACTAGGAGCCATCAGGATGCTGTACCACCGAGCTGGCAAGGGGAGAAATCCCACATTAAACATGTCCTGGTTAAGTGTGGTTATCCTAACTGGGTGTTTGTCAAAGCCAGGAAGATGCCCAAACAGTGCAGCAGCCGATCGAAGAGAGGACAAGGACAACAGCTGTCCAAGCGTAAAACAGTGGTGATTCCATATGTGGCGGAAGTGTCGGAAAAGTTGAGATGCGTATTTTCCAAACACTGCGTCTCAGTTGCTTTCAAACCCCAAAACAAGATGCATCAGAAATTGGTCCCCCCGTGCATCACCCAGGTGGGTGCTACACATTGGTGGTGGTTAAAGTGAGTTACCCTCTTCAATGTGAAGCGCTTTGGGTGTTCGGAAAAGTGCTATGTAATTATCATTATTATTATTCTCAGGCCATTCTAGCTCTTTGGCAATTTTCTCAAAAGCGTCAAATAACGAGCCCACATCTTCCCGATTAAATTTTGGCATGCGTCTCAAACAGCTGGGAACATCAAAACAAGCTTCGTGCTTATTTTGTAAGTCACTGTTGTTCACTTTAAGCTTCTCTTGCTCTAATGTCAGCCTTGCTAACTCAAGCTGAAACAGCCGCTCCCCCTCCCTCTTGCTCTGCTCTTTCATGTACGTGATCTTTGAGGTGTAACACTAAAATCAGGGTCTCCACAATCTCTTGGCTTTTTACTCTCTGGAGTGACGTCTACCTCAAAATATTGAGTTACTGCAAGCAAATCTTCTTTTTTAATCTTACCCAACTCCTTGCGCCCCAAATCCCTCCCACAAAACTCCTCTAAGTTGTTTGTTGCCATGGTTATTGTTATCAAATTCTCTCAAAAATAGGCTAACCAAAAGAGACAAGACTCTCACGAAATTACCTCCAAGGTAACAATTACCAAATAGCCTTGCCGACAAAACATATAACCTGCAACAAGAGGAAGCTCATAGGCCACTATATTCCCAGAAATTGATATGAACAGGCTGCACACAGTGCTCACGACGTTACTCGAAGACCCAAAACCGATACACTGTAGTACACACCAGCAAAACACCTGCCACCATTAGCCAACTAGCTATCAGCTAACCAGCCAAACCAACGTGTTACCAACCCGTAGACCTATATCCCCGTTTTTAACCTCAACACACACAATAAATGTATTCACTAACTTCCCTTCTAGCTAGCTTAGTTTTACACACATACACAGCCATCTGTTTTAAGTGAGAAGTTAGCACCGTGCAGCTATTCTGCACGTAGCCTACTTCTAAACCTAGCAACATACGGCTCTTCCCAAGCTGAATCCAACTCAATTCTACCTCTTCTCACAAACAGAGTGCTTGGATGTAACTCGCTAACTGACATCTAATCGCTAACCGATTTTATCAAACATTAATCTTCAAATAAATCCCGGACGAGCGCCCCAAATAATGTTACGGACTAGTCGGGTCTAGGGGTTAAGGGTTAAACAAGCAATACTAGTCCTAACCTGGAGTGTGTTGAAAAGATGGAAACGAGGGAAGACACAGGAAGAAGGACTGATGTCCAAGACTAGAGAAATAGCCGAGAGGTGGGCTAGCTTACCGAGGTAGCAGGCTAGCTGTTAGCAGGTCCCTCTGACAAGGCCTTGGCCATATGGGTCTCAGCTCCCGTAAGCGATGGACTCCATCTTGGTATATTAATTCAGTTTAGGTTTGATGGTCTTGAGCTGGAAAGGTGTGAACTTGTAGTGTCCTGAACAGCGTGTTCAAAATGACATATCCTGAGGGGTATGTATGCAAACTGATGCCATTAACTAACTCCAGGGGATGCGTCAGCACCTCACAGTGACGTCCTCTTATAAACACTGCTTATCCACACCTCCAATCATTTCTCAATGAAAACGAGCTCAAGTATGTAAGAAAAGGAAGAAGGGGAAAAGGCAAATATCACCCCCATCACTTCTAACACACCAAAATTGCCATTTACAAAGCCAAATGCATCCCAACTCTCCTACACAGCTGTGAAGTCACCTAAGGATGCTGGAGCGGTTCCACATAAGGTGTCTGCAGTGAATCATGGCGATCACATGGCGTGACTATGTTCCCCATGCAGAGATTCTTGCCAAGACAAATTGCAAGAGCATAGAAGCCATGGTCACTGAACACCAACTGCACTGGCTTGGGCATGTCATCAGGATGCCTTAAGAATGCCTGCCACGTCAAGTCCTGTATGGACAGCTTCATCTGGGCCGCCGGTCCGCAGGTGGTCAGAAGAAGCGATACAAAGAACAGCTAAAAACATCGCTGAAGAAGTGTTGTATTGACCCCTTGAGACTGGAGCAAGCTACCATCAACCGTTCCAACTGGCGGGAGATCTGCCACAGAGGTATAGAACAGCTGGAAATGGAGAGGAATGTGAAAAAACAACAGAAAAGACTAAGGCGACACACAACCATGCCTGCCCCCACTAACTCACACTTCATATGCCCAACATGCAATAAAACTTGTGGATCAAGAATTGGACTCTACAGCCATCAAAGAACACACCGTTAACGAGGAATGCCATCACAGGACCTGATGGACTACCAGGAAGCCTACCTGTAATCAGATATGGATGATTGCAGCACTTGCGAAGCTCCATCATGGTGTTGATGAGGTTTGGCATGTTGTGTTGATTAGCTCCTTTAGACAGGAAGGAGAAGTTTTTCTCTAGGATGGCGCGGTAGTATTTCTTCTGGATGTTGGTTAGCTCCACCTAATAACAGCAAATATGTCACAGTAAATCAGTTATGTCAACACCTTAATATGTCAATCTGTCCAAATGACTTATAAAATTCATGCTAGTTTTACAACTGTACACAAATCACACCAACTCATCAATCTTTACCGATTACTTAATATATTTACTGTCATATTATATTTATTTATCTCATTGTGCTTCAGGAAAGCATAGCCTCCATGCTTTCCTTTTTCTTTTTTGGGGCTCCCCCCCTTTTTTCTCCCCAATTGTACTGGGTCAATTATCCCACTCTTCTGAGCCATCCCAGTTGCTGCTCCACACCCCCTGCTGATCCGGGGAGGGCTGCAGACTACCACATGCCTCCTCCCATACATGTGGAGTCGCCAGCTGCTTCTTTTCACCTGACACTGAGGAGTTTCGCCAGGGAGACGTAGTGTGTAGGAGGATCACGCTATTCCCCCTAGATTTCCCTCCTCCCTGAACAGGCGCCCCAACCAACCAGAGGAGGCGCTAGTGCAGCAACCAGGACACATACCCACATCCAGCTTCGCACCCACAGACACGGCCAATTGTGTCTGTAGGGACGCCGCGACCAAGCCAGAGGTAACACGGGGAATCGAACTGGTGATTTCCATGTTGGTAGGCAACGGCATACACCATCACACCACCCCGATGCCCCTCCATGCTTTCCTGAAGCATGGAAGCTATGACTCATAGCACCTTCAAATAACTAAAATCTTCCTTATTACCATTATCATGAAGCCTTTAAGGTAATATAGAAAAAAAAACTTCAGTCAAAAATGATTTTCCTGGGGCGTCCGGGAAGTGTAGGGGTCTATTCCACTGCCTACAAACCCGGGGATCGCCCATTTGAATCCCAGTGTTGCCTCTGGTTTGGTCAGGTCCCTACAGACACAATCGGCCGTGTCTGTGGGTGGGGAAGCCAGATGTGGGTATGTGTCCTGGTCACTGCACTAGCACCTCCGCTGGTCGGTCGGGGTGCCTGTTCTGGTCGGGGGAAAGAGGGAACTGGGGGGAATAGCGTGATCCTCCCACGCGTTACGTCCCCCTGGTGAAACTCCTCACTGTCAGGTGAAAAGAAGCAGCTGGCGACTCCACATGTATCAGAGGAGGCCTGTGGTAGTCTGCAGCCCTCCCCGGATCGGCAGAGGGGGTGGAGCAGCAACCGGGACGGCTTGGAGAGCAGGGTGTATTTGTACAAGTTGATATAATGAAATGTCAAACTTCAATTCAACCCAAAGAATCAACAAAAAAAAAAAAAGATATTTGGTCTGAACAGAGCTGAAAGACATTTTATAGGAAGAACAGAGATGCCAAAGTAATAACAAAAAAAACAAAACCAAAAAAGAACAAACAAAAGTAAATCACAAACTTATCTAGGCTCCAGGGTCTCTCTCTCTCTCTCTCTCTCTCTCTCTCTCTCTCTCTCTCTCTCTCTCTCTCTCTCTCTCTCTCTCTCTCTCTCTCTCTCTCTCTCTCTCTCTCTCTCTCTCTCTCTCTCTCTCTCTCTCTCTCTCTCTCTCTCTCTCTCTCTCTCTCTCTCTCTCTCTCTCTCTCTCTCTCTCTCTCATTTTTACCTCTATGATGGTCTCTTCTTTAGGCGCAAGGTTCTTCTCAACATCATCCTTCAGCCTCCTCAACATCATGGGCTTCAGAATGGCCTGGAGCTTCTTCACCTGGAGGAGAGGAGAGAGAGAAACGGGAGTTGTGTATGAGAGACGAGAGGGTAAGGAGAGGAGGGGAACAAATGATGCATTGTTAGAAGTATGTTGTGTTTAACATGTGCACATATGCATGTGTGTAAAATCTGATCAGCACCCAACCTTGCTCCTCAGTCCTGAGGGAATCGAAATGTGGTCCATCAAATACACACAATATATAGTATGTATCCATGTACTGGCTGTGCTGAATGTTAATGGTGAGTGTGTGTGTGTGTGTGTGTGTGGTGTGTGTGTGTGTGTGTGTGTGTGTGTGTGTAACATATTGCCTACCTGTTCTTCAGTCTTGAGGTCTCCGAACTCATCGAGGAAGGTGCTCTCGGAGGGAAACTGCAGTGGCTCTAAGAAATTCAACAAACTGAACAGCTCCTCCACCGAGTTCTGCAGGGGAGTTCCAGTCAGGAGAACCTTGTGTTCCTGTTAGACCACACACACAAAACATCTGAAAACCTGAGGCGTCATGTGTTCTAGCCTCATATTTCCTGTCAAACACCACTGCAATTTATAACATTTAATTTATATTGGGCTCTGTGATGCATTAAGGGGCCATTTCTGCTCAGTGTGACCTAGTACAACACGAGGACATAAAGCTACAGTCCTGGAGACGTATTTTCTTATCAACTTTGTAACACACAGGTGATGTCTGTTATCTCTAAATACCAGAGATACATTGGGAATGAATGCGAGTCAGCGCCTTCCCTATGTCATGGTTGTGTGGTCCGGGTCAGCTAGGCTCAACTGTTTCCCATTCCCTGACTTGGCTTGCCATTTCTGCCCTGCTTTGCTCACCTGTCCCCCATGCCATGTCTGTTCCTGCCCCTGCGTTGCTTTCGTGTTCACCGTTTCCCTATTTGGGAATGGGGAACACGAACCGTTTCTGTTCCTGTCCTGCCTTGCTCACCTATTCCCCATTTCCCTGATCTGCTCTCCGGCAGCTACATATTCCCCCTGGTTGCCCTGGTGCACTGTCAGATCGTATGTTGACTTCTTGTAGCCGGGTGCTTTACGCCTTGTCCCGAGCCTTCCTTGCTGACTATATATCTACGTTGCCGTTTTTTTGTAAACCTGTTTGCTTTATTAAAGCCTTGTTCTAGCCCAGCCTGTCTCCGCAGTCTGCATTTGGAGCCTCACGTCCTGCTACTGGCAAGACACCCTACCATCAAACAAGAAAAAAAAAAAACCTGGTTGAACCTGAGTTTCACTTATTGATGTTGTACTACCTGTTGGTAAAGGTCTTCTACCAGCTTGTTCTGCCATATCTGTTTGTTAGTAGGGCTGTGTATTGGCGAGAATCTGGCAATACGATACGAATCACGATACAGGGGTTACGATTCAATTTATCGTGATATATCGTGATGCTGTAAGAAAGGCGATATATTGTGATGCTGTAAGAAAGGTGATAAATTGTGATTTCATAGGCCTGTGTTCTTTGTGCTTATGCTACTTCCTGTCTCAGTTTGTTGTTGTGTTGGAGTGGAAGAGTCAAACGGCTGAAGATAGGTTACAACACTGTTATCTAGTGGTCGTGGGGTTACACACAACACAACATTTTTGTCACGAACATTCATGTGAACAATTAAAAATCGATGTAGTGGTTTTGAGAATCGGCACAGTATCACAAAAGATAATATCACGATACCTGAGTCTATCGATGTTTTCTTACACCCCTACTTGTTAAACACAACAACTTAACTTCTTCATACTCAACACCACCTGCCTTCTCCTTCCTCATTTATTTTCTATGATGAAGATGGAAAACACTACGCACCCTATCATTTTTTCCAGCAAAGTCCTACACCAACCATTCAAGTGAACAATAAAAGAATTCATGATCTGGAAATTACTTTAGCTATTAGCTACTGACTTAGATACACAAGCAACAGAGAGTCACAAAAACGACTTTTTCTTGCATGCAAATTTTCAGGATTGTGACTTTCCTGTTACTCCATAAACCACGATGACCATGATTCATTGCACATGGTGTGAGTTGACTAGCGGTCTTACTACATGAGCACTGACGCATTCTGAATCATGAGGTCAGGTTTGAGATGCAGCCTACACCAACTCCCCCGATATGCCGATAACTGAAATGTCATAGTCACTTCAAAAACTAGCAAGTAGGAATTCTCCAAATGAACATCTGACAATCAGCAAACACTGTGATAGCAAGTCTGCTAATGCTAGTGTCCTTAGCTTGTAAAGTTAAGACTCGTGCCTGATGATATCATGGGCTTACCAAATCAAATTTTAGCAAAAATGTTTACAAACCGTAGCGAACGTTGATACATCCACATACAGACGGACACACACTCAAAAAAACATCCTGTTATGGTTTTTAACAACAGACACTGACCAGGAGGACCCCACTAACCAGGTTCATGAGTTTGAGACCCTCTAACAGTTTACAGTTCCTGTTTTTGAGGCGGTGGGCTTCATCGATGACTACACAGCGCCAGTGAAGCTTCTTCAGCTCAGGGCAGTCGGCCATGATCATCTCAAAGGTGGTGATCACCCCATGGAACTTCAGCACACCCGGGATAGAGTTACCCTGGGGGGGGGGACAGCGGTAGATACATAAGAGTGTTTCCTTCGTTTCTGCTGTTTATAACTCGTCATCCCGTAGTTTCAAATACGTTATCGTGAGGCCACTAAGAGCCAGGCTGCTGCAGTATAAGCGATGCCACTGTACCAATTGATGGTGGTTTACTAACAGTCTTCATATATTCTGATGAAATGAAAATTACACTGTGACAACGTTAGGTTACATAAAATTGAAGCAAACCTCTCTCGGATCAGCCAGAGAACCGTTTAAACAGTTTGCTGAGTCTTGTGTTCGATTATAACAGGTGTCTGAAATTCAGATTTGACCAGAAATATAAAGCGCTTTGAGTGGCTGTTGCAGCTAGAAAAGTGCTATATAAAATGCAAGTAGATTGATTGATTGATTGTTTGAGAGAGAGAGAGAGAGCGAGCGAGAGAGATTTTGAATCACATCATAATATAAGAGGTGTCTTTATGCATGCTCAATAATACAGGTAAAGAAATCACAGAATGTTGAATCAGTTCATCTGGACACGACATTTACCGACGGATACGTTTCATCAATCATCTACGTGACCTCTTCAGTCTCAACTGACTGCAGGTATCCCCATCCTTATATACAATACAGTGGCATAACGACCCAAACCAACGATCAGTTCACATGCAAATTGCTGTGACTATTAACTAGAGTTACAAGAGTCTGCTCATGACGCTGTGTCTTCAGTTCACGTACTTCACATACAGGGGGCAGTACTACAGGCAGGTGTCATCAGGACGCTGTACCACCGAACTGACAACATCCCAACTGACACAGCGGCCGGGGAAGGGGAGAAATCCCACATTAAACAGGCCCTGGTTAAGTGTGGTTATCCTAACTGGGTGTTTGTCAAAGCCAGGGAGACGCCCAAACAGCGCAGCAGCCGATCGAAGAGAGAAGGAGGACAACAGCTGTCTCAGCATAAACCAGTGGTGATTCTGTATGTGGCGGCAGTGTTGGAACAGTTGAGATGCGTATTTTCCAAACACTGCGTCTCAGTTGCTTTCAACCCCAAAACACGCTGCGCCAGAAATTGGTCCACCCCAGGGATCGGGTCCCCCGGCACAAACAGAGCACTATAGTGTTATTCTGCCCTAACTAGCATGTGGACATGGTTGCTCGCTTGGCAGATAGCTAAACAGGTCCCTTACTAAACATCCAGGAGACGGCAGGTAAGTTTGGGATGTTTACCGTCAGAAGCGCTGTGAAATTTAAATACGGAAATAAAAATACAAATTCACGATTATAATGTGTTTCCCTCTTGCTCTCACACCAACAAACACTATGTCATCATTCATTAGCTATAACAGTTAACTAGCGATTAGCATCCGTTGCCTACCAACACGGGATCACCGGGTCGAATCCCCGTGTTACCTCCGGCTTGGTTAGGTGTCCCTACAGACACAATTGGCCGTGTCTGCGGGTGGGAAGTCGGATGTGGGTATGTGTCCTGGTCGCTGCACTAGCGCCTCCTCTGGTTGGTTGGGGCGCCCCCAGATCGGCAGAGAGGGGGTGGAGCAGCAAACGGGACAGCTCAAAAAGAGCGGGGTAATTGGCCAGATACAAATTGGGGAGAAAAGGGGGGGGGGGGGACTAGCGATTAGCATTGCAACTATTCCCCAGTCCTCTGTGAATAGTACACATGGCCATCGTAACTCTAGTTAATAGTAACACCCATATTTGCATATGAAACTGATCGTTAGTTTGGGTCATTATGCCACTGTATTGTTTATAAGGGTGGGGACACCTGCAGTCAGACTGAAGAAGTCACTTAGATGAGAGATGAAACCTCTCTCTCTTGTGTCCAGATGAACTGATTCACCATTATGTGATAATATAAGAGACTTTTTAATCTGTGATCATCTTTTTCTTTTTGGACCCCCCCCCTATTTTATCCGGCCAATTACCCCACTCTTCCGAGCCGTCCCGGTCCCTGCTCCACCCCTCTGCCGATCTGGGGAGGGCTGCAGACTACCACATGCCTCCTCCGATACATGTGGAGTCGCCAGCCGCTTCTTTTGTCCTGACAGTGAGGAGTTTCGCCAGGGGGACATAGCGCATGGGAGGATCACACTATTCCCCCCAGTTCCCCCTCTCCCTTGAACAGGTGCCCCGACTGACCAGAGGAGGGAGGTGCTAGTGCAGCGACCAGGACACACACCCACATCTGGCTTCCCACCCGCAGACACAGCCAATTGTGTCTGTTGGGACGCCCGACCAAGCTGGAGGTAACACGGGGATTCGATCCAGCGATCCCCATGTTGGTAGGCAACGGAATAGACCGCCATGCTACCCGGACGCCCCATCTGTGATCATCTTAAATGTGGTTATCGACACTCCTGCCACAAAGTCGTCCTGGCGAGACCGAAAGGAGAGAAAGAGTGGAGCGATAGAAAAATAGGGAAAGGAGGGAAGCAGGAATAAAAGGAGAGGATGGAGAGTCTTCAGTGTACTTTCTAGCTTAATTGGTGTGCCCGGATGACCCTGCTCACTCTCTCACTTAAACAGTCACACAAATACGCACACACATTCACACATACACAAGCACACCAACCTGTGGGTCCCGGTAGAACATCTCATACTGCAGAATCATCTGTCGGCTGATCTGAGAGCCATGGTAGACGATGACGTTCATGTGGGTCCAGGTGCGGAACTCTCTCTCCCAGTTGGTGATGGTTGACAGGGGGGCGATAATCAGGAATGGACCACGGATGCCCATGCTGAAGATCTCATACAGGAAGGTGATGGACTGAATGGTCTTCCCCAGACCCATCTCATCTGCCAGGATACAGTTCTTCCTGGAGAGAGAGAGAGAGAGAGAGAGAGAGAGAGAGAGAGAGAGAGAGAGAGAGAGAGAGAGAGAAAGAGAGAGGGAAAGGGAGCGAATCTGCCTTATAACTCTGTGTGTGTGTGTGTTTGTGTGTGTGCGCACGTGTGAGAGACCCCAATCATCTCAATTATTTGAAGAAAATTATTGAAAAAACAAAACAAACATGCATCTGTATTTGTTTCTGAGTGCATTTGTGGGCGGATGCTCTTTTGTGTGATGTTTATTTTGGTGCATCAGTGTGTGTGTGATCATTGTGCTCGTGCATCAGTGTGTGTGTGATATTTGTGTTGGTGCATCAGTGTGTGTGTGATGTTTGTGCTGGTGCATCAGTGTGTGTGTGATATTTGTGCTGGTGCATCAGTGTGTGTGTGATATTTGTGATGGTGCATCAGTGTGTGTGTGATATTTGTGCTGGTGCATCAGTGTGTGTGTGATGTTTGTGTTGGTGCATCAGTGTGTGTGTGTGACGTTTGTGTCAGTGCATCAGTATGTGTGTGATGTTTGCGTTGGTGCATCAGTGTGTGTGTGATGTTTGTGTTGGTGCATCAGTGTGTGTGTGATATTTATGATGGTGTATCAGTGTGTGTGTGTGATGTTTGTGCTGGTGCACCAGTGTGTGTGTGATATTTGTGCTGGTGCATCAGTGTGTGTGTGATGTTTGTGTTGGTGCATCAGTGTGTGTGTGATGTTTGTGTTGGTGCATCAGTGTGTGTGTGTGATATTTATGATGGTGTATCAGTGTGTGTGTGATGTTTGTGCTGGTGCATCAGTGTGTCTGTGATGTTTGTGCTGGTGCATCAGTGTGTGTGTGATGTTTGTGCTGGTGCATCAGTGTGTGTGTGATGTTTGTGTTCGTGCATCTGTGTGTGTGTGTGTGTGTGATGTTTGTGCTGGTGAATCAGTGTGTGTGTGATGTTTGTGTTGGTGCATTAGTGTGTGTGTGGTATTTGTGCTGGTGCATCAGTGTGTGTGTGATGTTTGTGTTGGTGAATCAGTGTGTGTGATGTTTGTGTTGGTGCATCAGTGTGTGTGTGTGATGTTTGCGCTGGTGCATCAGTGTGTGTGTGATATTTGTGCTGGTGCATCAGTGTGTGTGTGATGTTTGTGCTGGTGCATCAGTGTGTGTGTGATGTTTGTGCTATTGCATCAGTGTGTGTGTATGTGATGTTTGTGTTGGTTGTGTGCGTGATGTTTTTGCTGGTGCATCAGTGTGTGTGTGATGTTTGTGTGTGTTCACCTGTTGTACCAGTTGAACAGTAACCAGTTCATGCCCTCTAGCTGGTACTCCCTGAGCTGGTTCCCATTACGGTAGTCTCTGGACCGCTCCAACTTCTGCCACTTTTCTGGAGGAGGTCTCTCCTGACACACACACACACACACACACACAGTGGGCACATTTTTATGAAAATGTACTCTAGTCTACACACAAACATCAGCACCGGAGCAATAAAACAACTTTTCATTTGGTAGTAAATTTATCACCATCGTGCAGACGTGTGACACGTCCAGAGTTTCTATTTGAATATTGTTTTCTTGTCTCTACTCACGATGTGTCTGAGGTCCGCAGGAAGTTTCTGGATCTCCTCAAACTCTTTGATCTTGCCGGGGTCCAGGTCCTCCTGAAGCTCCCATGTGGCCTCCTCATAGGAGAGACTACACCACTTCACCAGGTAATGGGTCACTTCCTGCAAAACCACAAACAGGAAGAAGGAGAGTGCACTCAGTAGAGCGCAGATCTCCGCCAGGTGTACCGCCCCTTCTGCGGTGCTCGGACATGGTGACAAACCACCCCTTTTTTCACCTCCCAAGAGAAGGGAAACTACGGAGGCACTGCATGCGTAGCTCCCTCCTCCGGTGCTAGGAGTTAAAAACTGGCTGAGGAGTCAGCACTCACTTCTGGTATAAAACAGGTTTTGCAAAGCTTTTGAATCACCGTTACCACGAGAGGTCCCTGATCACAGTCATAACTGTGCACAAAAATTATTAGGCTGACAGGCCCAGGAGTGTGCGAGATTAGCAGTGGACAGACACACACACACACACACACACACACACACACACACACACAGACGGAGAGAAAAACCAGGGTTTTTCCTGCCATTATAAGACTTTTTCGCAGCGCCTAAGTCAGTTGAATGGGAAACATGGGGGGGGGGGGGGGTTTGATATGCAGCGCTCAAGCTAAAAAATCTAGCTAATAAAAACATTTTGCGGGTCCACGGTGGTGTAGTGGTCTAAGCATCGGCTTTGTGTTGATGCAGTTGCCCACTGGGGACTGGGGTTCGCGCCTCGGTCTCGTCAGATCCGACTATGGCCGGACTCGATGAAGCAGCAATAATTGGCAACGCTGTCTTCGGGAGGGGAGCGGAGTCGGCTCGCGTTCATCACATGAATGCGTCTGTGTGTGTGGGTAAAGAGCAGTGGTTCGGCCTGGAGTCGCCTCGTCATGAAAGTGGCGAGGCGTCTCCTTCCAGACTGCCGGCCGGAGAGATGCAGCTGGCGAACGCATGCAGTACGAGGGTGGGTGTTTGAACTAAAATAGGGATCGATCGGCCACTAAATTGGGAGAAAAACGGAAAAATCAGAAATGTATAAAAAAACATTTTGCCTGTCAGTCTGTGGATGTGCAGCCTCGCACAAATGCAACCAAAATCTGATACGAACTTGCATTTTTCCAAAAAGAAAAGGTTTGCTATGCGACCATTTTGGTGGAACCCTAAACCTGTAATTATTTTCATAATACGTATAATAAAGCTGGGCAAACTGGTAACCTCATGCAAGCGCGACTCGCATCTACAGTTGACTCAGATCGGGGAGCGACGAGAATATGCGACACTTCCTGTTTTGGCTGCAACCTAGAGGAAGTAGTTCTTTCATAACCTTTGCATTTTTTGGATTATCAAAATTCTTTTGAGAACTTCTGATCATGTTGCTGCCTGATCTGAGTCAACCACAGATGTGAGCCGCGCATGTGTGAGTGTAAATGGTTTACCCAGCTTTATTATATTCTGAAAATAAAGACAGAGGTTATTTTCGGTTCATCCAGTGTTCCTCCGGTTCTCGTGTGCTGAGATCAGTGGTGAATGATTTGTGAAATACGATTGACTTCTCGTTTACTTTCAAGACTTATATCAACATGCAAAATGTTTTGCCACTGTCGGTGCCCAATCTGAGTCAACCATGCACATGTGCGATTCACATTTACGGCTGACTCACATCGGGCAGCGACAGGCAGAAGCGTTGGTTGAGCGAGCTAGAAACTGAATGAAGAGAGGGAGCAGAAGAGACGTTGATCATACAGTCAAATCTGTACACCAGAAAATGCTAATCGGTCCAGTAATATGCGAGATTAGCTGCAGACACACACACACACACACACACACACACACACACACACACACACACACACAGTGTTGGTCAAGTGAGCTAGAGAGTAAATGAAGAGAGGGAGCGGCGGTAGCGAGAACAAAAGTTTTTCAAAGGTTTTGACTGCAACCACGCGAGATTCTTGATCATACAGTCATCTTCTTCTTTCGGCTTAGTCCCTGTTTCTCAGGGGTCACTACAATTTACAGTTTCCACCGGTACCCTGTGAGGGCACAGCACCAATGGCGGTCGTTGTTAACCCCAGCCTCGACTGATCCGGTATGGAGCCTCGACCAATCTGGTATGGTCTTGTCAAGCCACATAATACTACTCCTACTACTTTCGGCTGCTCCCATTAGGGGGCGCCACAGCAGATCATCTGTTTCCATCTCTTCCTGTCCTCTGCATATCTGTTTCCATCTCTTCCTGTCCTCTGCATCTTCCTCTGTCACACCAGCCACCTGCATGTCCTCCCTCATCACATCCATAAACCTCCTCTTTGGCCTTCCTCTTTTCCTCTTCCCTGGCAGCTCCATATTCAGCATCCCTCTCCCAATATACCCAGCCTCTCTCCTCCACACATGTCCAAACCATCTCAATCTTGTCTCTCTTGCTTTGTCTCCAAACCGTCCAACCTGAGCTGTCCCTCTAATATACTCGTTCCTAATCCTGTCCTTCTTCATCGCTCCCAGTGAAAATCTTATCATCTTCAACTCTGCCACCTCCAGCTCCACCTCCTGTCTTTTCATCAGTGCCACTGTCTCCAAACCATGTCAATCCACATAATGATTTGGCAAAATTTTACATCAGATGCCCTTCCTGACACAACCACTAACCCTATGGACAGGGGCACAGGTAAAGCGTTGGATGCCATCCCAGTATTCAGCAAGTCTATGAATACTGGGTCTGCAAGATTAGCTGCCGACAGATACACATACAAAGAACACTCACATGCAACCAGACGCATTATCCCCTCAAAGCCACCGTCTGGACGAGATACTAAGCTAAGAATGTGCACGTGTGTGCATGTGCGAGTGAGAGATAAGTGTGCTCGTGTTTGTATGTTCATATCAAAAAGTGTGTTAGTGTTACCTACCTCTCCTGTCTCAGTGTCAGTAGTGACAGCCACCTCCAACACTCGGTCAACCTCAACATAGTCTGGATTAAACAAGTCCTCATCAGGCTAGAGAGAGAGAGAGAGACAGACAGACAGACAGACAGACAGACAGACAGACAGACAGACAGACAGAGACAGAGTGTCATGCAATGAACCAGGTTCAGGGTCAAATTGTGAATGGTTTGACAGACCAATGAGTTGACGGTCTGAATATTTCCAGCCAATGAGCTGCAGTCTCAGTTACACACAGTCTTCAATAGGTAAACACATTATCTGGATTCAGCTTGGTTTGTTTGGTATAAACCATCATGTGCATTTACCAAGAAACCATGCAAGTAAGTTAACGTCCCGAAACACACCCAAAAATGTGCGTCCTTAACGCTTATACAAAAAGATGATTAAATGTCTCATCCAGTAAACCAGGGGTCCCCTTTTTTTTGCATAGTGGATCAGTTTAATATCGACAATATTCTTACAGACCGGCTGGGGCGGCGGCGGGGGGGGGGGTCATTCACGACAGGATTATAAGTCACTAGCATCATAACATTTAAGTAATGTTTGGATATTAAACACACAGTGCATATTTTCCCCCTGTCATCATATTAAAAACACTGCACCTTACTGAATCAGGGGAGCCCTGGGCTCGTTTCCCTGCAACAAGATGGGATGACATGCGAGTCCATCCATCCATTATCCAAGCGCTTATCCCAATTCAGGTCGCGGGATGCTGGAGCCTATCCCAGCGGTCATTGGGCGGCAGGTGGGGGGGACACCCTGGACAGGCCGCCAGGCCATCACAGGGCCAACACAGACACAGACACACACACACACACACACACATTCTCATACCTAGGGACAATTTAGTACGGCCGATTCACCTGACCTACATGTCTTTGGACTGTGGGAGGAAACCGGAACACCCGGAGGAAACCCACACAGGGAGAACATGCAAACTCCACACAGGATGACCCGGGACGACCCCCAAGGTTGGACTACCCCAGGGCTCGAACCCAGGACCTTCTTGCTGTGAGGTGACTGTGGTAACCACTGCACTACCGTGCCGCCGACATGCGAGTCATCAGTTGCAATAAAGCCATATTTTAGGTGCGACTCGTCGTATTTCTTACTTTTGAAGGAAGCTTTCTTTTTCTGCAGTCTGCCTCTGTGTTATCACCATCATGAGACCCATTAGTTCCCCTACCGTTTCCAAAGAAACTCTCAGCAATGTTAGCTTTTACTCATGGTAGCTAGCTAGCTAGCTGGTAGCAACGTGCACATCGAGTAGGTAAGTGGGTGGTGACTGACCGATGACCTCGCGTGCATTGCATTACACAAGTTCAACATCTGGATCCTCATCCTGTTGTGACGTGACAGGGAATGGCGAGGAAAGGTGCAGCAGACAGACCGTGCCAAGTTCAATGTAATTACCACACAAATAGCCTACAATATCATATGATTATTATTTATTTATTTGTTTATTTTTGCCAAGTCATACTGTTTCCTCGCAGCCTGGTAGAACATGTGTTGCGACCCGGTGCCGGTCCGTGGCCTAGTGGGTCGGGGACCGCTGCCATAAACAGCTGAAGTCTAAAAAGGTGTTTTAAAAGGCTTCTTTTTTCTTTTCTTTTTTTTTACCCCAACTGTATATTGTTTACAACTTTTTATTGTTGACTAGTTTCCTTCATTGTTCCAGAGTCCCGTGTCACACTCACACACGAGACACAAAAACCACACAATTTAAAAGTCTCATGAAACGGAAAGAAAATTTTCATTCCTGTTATCTCTTTTCCCTACAAATAAATACATACATGTATTTTTTTTCATTAATTTTTTTCTTCTTCCTCTTTTCCCTCCTTTTTCTCCCCAATTGTATTCGGCCAAGTAACCCACTCTTCCGAGCCGTCCTGGTCTCTGCTCCACCCCCTCTGCTGATCCGGGGAGGGCTGCCGACTACCACATGCCTCCTCCCATACATGTGGAGTCGCCTGCAGCTTCTTTTCACCTGACAGTGAGGAGTTTCACCAGGAGGACGTAGTGACCCGAACAGGCACCCCGACCGACCAGAGGAGGCGCTAGTGCAGCGACCAGGACACATACCCACATCCGGCTTCCCACCCGCAGACACGGCCAATTGTGTCTGTAGGGACGCCTCACCAAGTCGGAGGTAACACGGGGATTTGATCCTGCACTACATTGACATGTATTGAACACTATGATCCAGACTAGGTTCTGGTATTTACTTCAGAGAAAAGGTGCTTCATCTGAGCCTGTTTGGTCCGGAAGCGTTTGATCTTTTGGTGGATTCTGGGGTCTTTCTCCAGCTCTTCCAGAGTGGCCCATTTACAGTGCAGGTAGGAACTAGAGGAGCAAACACAAACACACGTACGTTCACCACAACATGTCATTTAAGAACATCAGCATGGAGGCCGACCTCCTCCAGCTTGCAGAACGCTCTGGATAAGAGCGTCCACCACACAGGGCTCGTATGTACGACATGAAGCTAGCGCGAGGGTGTCAGGAGCTAACACTAACAGACTCACAAGTTTCGGTACTTGACATAAAACTCCTCGGTTTCCTCCGATTGGTCCTCTGATGATGCACTCTAGAGAGAAAGAGGGGGAGCGAGAGACACAGGCAGAGAGAAGAGACTTTTTTAAAACACAACTTTAATACACTGTCACACATTTACAGCAGCTTTCAAACAAAGACTGATAGATATAACATTATCTGAAAAAGTCACTAAAGGTTAATTCATCATTCATCACTGAACACATGACATCAGAGAAAGAGAGAGAGAGCATGAATGAGAGAGAGGGCATGAATGGGTGAGAGAGAGCATGAATGGGAGAGAGCAAGAGAATGAAGGAGAGAGAGAGAGAGACACACACACAGAGAGCATAAGGGAGAAAGACAGAGACGGAGAACATGAAGGAGAGCGACAGAGAGAGAGACAGAGAGAGAGAGCATGAAGGAGAGACAGACACGCAGAGAGGGGGGGGCTGAATGAGAGAGGAGGGGTGCATGAGTGAGAGAGGCACATAAAGAGCAGGAGTGAGGGAGTGGATGAGAGACAGTGTGAGAGTCACACAGAGAGAGAAGACAGCCTGCAGGCATCACATTCAATTATTTTTAAGACACTTTTCACGAGGTTCAAATGGAAGCTCTGGCCAAATGTTGTCATGATACAGGCAACGCAACGCCCTGTAAAAACACCTCAACTCAAAGTTAACAGCAAAAATACACTTCTTACTGTTGTGCAGCTACGCAGGGACACCGGCAACAGTGGGGTTTCACTACTGTCTCTTCTAGTTTGTTTTTTGTTGAAAATATCTTTATTGGCATTTACAATTTTAGCATACACCAGTCACATATTGAATAATTTAACACAATAAAGCCCTCACCTCCCTCCCTCCCACCCCCCTTCTGACATTCCCAGATCCTCAAGGAGAAATACAGATTAAAGAAATAATGAAATTACACACAACTAAATCGAAGACAAACAATAAAAAAAAGTTCCAAGAAGAATAAATGATCAGCATAGTTCACCTATACACAAACAATCTCTCGGTTTACGATCAATACTAGCTGGGCTGTCAGGCCAAAACGTGTCTGGGCTGCCAAAATGTGTCCGGGTGACGTCGTCCAGCTAATGGGTTCCTGTTTTTAGCCTTCTCGGTTCATGAAAAGTCCAGTTGTTTAAAATAACATTTTATGACCCTTTTTTGAGTTGCTAGCTACCTAGCTAACTCGTAATTGATGTCAAAAAACATGTAATAGCAAATATTGGATGTTTCATTTTAATGGAAAATTGGTTTATAAAACATCTTTATGAAAATCATGCCCATGCTACATAACGCTAGCTAGCTAGTTTGCTAGCTACCTAACAAAAGGGGCATCCAGTAGATGAACTTTCGCCTAAAAGTATGCTTTTTTGTGCTTTTCGAAAAACATATCCTAATATAAACAACTGCAAGTGGAATTTAAAAGGTGACCCTGCGCATGTATTGTTCAATGTAGCTAAAAGAGTACACTGTTAAACCTGCTTCTACCTGCAATATTACGACTCTACGAACTACAGCGAGAGAGGAATGTCAGGAATGCGAGCTGTCGCGATTTCATTGCGATGACGTCCCCCGGACACATTTTGGCAGCCCGGACACAGTTTGGCCTGACAGAGCTGTTCCGGACTCGAGTCAAGAGGCATCCCAGTCTGTTATCCCTTAAGGTAAATTTCATCTTTTCCGACTTCAGATGAAACATAATATCCCTGATCAATCTGACATGGGATCGGGGTGGGGGGTTCTTGAGCTCCCCCCAATTTAAGAGTATTAGGCGCCGAGCTATTAATGTAGTAAAGTGTAAAAAATTTACACTGTCCGAGCTCCTCACCCTATCTCTAAGGCTGAGCCCAGACACCCTACGGAGGAAACTCATTTCAGGTGAGGGTTGGAACGAAGACTGACTGGTAAATTGAGAGCCTTGTGACCATTTTTTTTTGGACACTCGGGTGAAGAGAGGAGCAGGGCTGTCAACTGATCACCACCTGGTGGTGAGTTGGGTCAGATGGCGGGGAAGGCTGCCGGACAGACCTGGCAAACCCAAACGTGTCGTGAGGGTGAACTGGGAATGTCTGGCAGAGGCCGCTGTCCGTGAGGTCTTCAACTCCCACCTCCGGTAGAAGTTCATAAGTAATTCCGCCGCATCCAAATTCGAATAAAGGATTTTTTTTTTAAGTGATATCATGTGGCTTAAATATTTAAGACTTCGCAAACTTGGATTTAAGACATTTTAATACTAACAAAGGCCTTTAATTGTACAATTGAATTTAAGACAAATGAAAACTTTGTAAGGACCTGCTGACACCTGGTTAAGGAGAGCGTGAGCAGGGGATACATGCTGTGTGAGCAGCATGTATATGAGAGAGCGACAGAGCAATAGAACATGTCATAATATTTCATCAGAGTGAATGAAGATGGACTCAAGGGACAGATTATGTGTATGTACTTAGTCACACCGGGGAACGTGTGGGTGAGTGGAAGAGGTTGTGTGTGTGTGTGTGTGTGTGTGTGTGTGAGTGTGTGTGTGTGTGTGTGTGTGTGTGTGTGCAGAGTACCTCTTTCTTCACTATTCTGACAGACAGAATTTTCTCAATGATGTTGGCCTCATCTTCAGGTGGCTCCTGAGAGGAAGAGGGAGGCCAAGAGAAAGTTAAAGAATTTGAATTGGAGAAAGTGAGAGAGAGGGAGGGACGAGAAGACAGACAGAGAAGATAAATGAGCACCAAGTTTAGTGATTAAAGTAAAACTTCTTTTAACTTATTCCAACAGCCATCCATCCATTATTCATACTGCTTATCCTGCTCTCAGGGTTGCGGGATGCTGGCTCCTATCCCAGCAGCCATTGGGCGGCAGGCGGGGAGACACCCTGGACAGACTGCCAGGCCATCGTATCCGATGATGACCATCTTCTCCTATTTGTGAGTCCTTTGGTGGCTGAATAGTCCGATCCTTGATGCACAGTTGCGGCTGCAGACCGGGCATGTAAAGTGGTGCTGGGGGGGGGGGGGGGGTAGCTTTGCGAGCATGACTCTCCGCACGCTTTGCTACACGGTGTTGTGTGCGCTGGTTTTCCATATACTTCACTCCCTGTGAGATGTGAGAGCGCCAGGTTGTGCAGCAGGAAGCAAGTTCCTCCAAAGAAGAGGGGTTGATCTGGCATCTTCTCAGCGTGGCCTTCATTTGGTCTTTGACCCACTTCTTCTGCCCACCAGCAGTGCGTTTGACCAAGGCGTACTTGGCCGTAGAGGACTTTACGTGGGAGTTGTCGGCTGGGCATGTGAATGACATGCCCAAGCCACCTGAGTTGATGGTGGTTTAGGGTAGACTCCATGCTGCAGCTGCCTGCCCACTCCAACACCTCTGTGTGTGGCACTCTGTCCTCCCAAGTACTGCCGAGGATCCGCTGCAGACACCTCACATAGAAGGCCTCCAGGCTTCTGAGATGCTGGCTATAGATGGTCCATGCCTCACATCCATACAGTAGTGTGGAGATGCACACTGCTCTGTAAATAAGCACTTTGGTGTGGAGACAGGTTGCTGTTCTGGAAAACCTTTCTCCTTAGACGACCAAAAGATCTCTCTCCCCCTCTCTCTCTCGCTCACACACACACACACACACACACATTCACACCTAGGGACAATTTAATACGGACCTTCTTGCTGTGAGGCGACCGCGCTAACCACTGTGCCACCGTGCCGTCTGATTTTATTCCAACAATTAGGAAAAAAATGACAAACCCTGAAAATGAATTATATCTTTCTTTTTTTTTTACCTCGGCCTGCCATGCCAGTGCGGTGGCGTTGAGAGCTGGAATCCGGCCAGTTCCCAGTACAGCGATGGTTTCTCCATCATCATCCACCACCTTGAAGTCCAGATCCTCATTATATTTCCTCCTCTTTACCTGACGGCCCGAACGACGCTTCTGCCAGAGAGACAGAGACAGACAGACAGACAGAAAGAGAGAGAGAGAGAGAGAGAGAGAGAGAGAGAGAGAGAGAGAGAGAGAGAGAGAGAGCGAGGGAAAGAAAAAGGAGAAAGGAAGAAAAGAGGAAATGATATGAAGGGAAAGTGAAGGATGGCATAGATAACGGAGAATAAGAATAAAAAAGGAGGAGAGGAGGAGGAAGACAGGAGACACGGAATGAAGAGGACCATGAAGAAAAGAAAAAGAAAGGATGTGAAGGATTGGGGGAGAGGGGGTATTAAAGAGATATTAACCTGATTTGCTGTTAATAGACGCCTACCGAAATATCTTGTAACTATTCTGTTTACTGAAGAATGTGTACTATGACTATAATATACACTAGTACTGTATTATACTATAATGCTACACCATATGCTATTACTATGATATACGAATACTACACAACATACTATAGTAGTGTAAGTATACTATACAGTATTACGACAATATTATGCTAGCATCACACGATACAACAGCACTATACACTAATGTAACTGAGCACATTTCTGCCCGCTGCGGGATTCGATCTGGGGTGTACTGCACCACAAGGCGACACCGCTAACCGCTTGACTAAAGGGGGCCGACCCCCTGGCGATCGGCCAGTGAGTCTTTTTCTAGGTTACAGTAGTCCCACTCTCCCGGAAGCGCACCCTCGCGCTTCATTATGCTTGTGCTCCGAAGAGAATTCTGAGGATCTGTACGCTTCCAGACACTTCTGGATCCCATCGCTGCCACCAATGTAACCGAGCATATCCTCCGCCTGCTGCGGGATTCGATCCGGGGTGTACTGCACCACAAGGCGACATCGCTAACCGCTCGACTAAAGGGTTGGACCCTTTAGTCGACTGGTTAACATAGTTGCCCGTGGTGCAGGAGACCTGGGTTCACATCCCGCCTGCTCCAGTTCCCGGCTGCCTCCTGAATCCGCTACCATTGGTGTCAGAAGTGGGACGGTGAGACCGTGAGGCCATCGGAACCGTGTGCCGCCCCCCCCCCCACACACACACACACACGTACATACATAAAGACACACACACACACACACACACACACACACACACACACACTCTCTGGTGTCAACGAGGACAATATTGCTTCTCACGTCATCACCAGGTTGGTCTGCATGTTTCGCTGGCGCTAACAGAATTTTAAATGGTTAAACACTTAAATTCAAGGCTTAAAATAGAAAACAACCAATTTTATAAGATTACTCAATTAATTAAAGGGATAACAAATTTGACGGATTAATCGATTATCAAAATAATGCTTGAATGCTCCACCCTGTCTCACCCGCCTCCACTCACCGTGTTGTCCAGGGAGTCCTGACTGTCCTCCCCCCCCAGGGCGAGGGCCGATATGGAGGCCTCGTCTTCGCTCTCAGCCCTGTCGTGAAGTGGTAGCTCCATGCCTCTCCTCTTCGCCTTCTTCTTCTTCTCCACCGGTGCCGTGCCAGGATCTCTGAGAGGGACGGAGGAGGGAGAGGAAGTGTAAGGGGAGTCGTTAGCAACAGCAGCAGAGTAGCCCGAGGCGAGATGTCCTCCGTTTGTTCAAATCCCTCAACACCACGTTCACTTCTAGACACAAACCCTGGGCAGCACCCGAGAGGACAGCCGAGTTGAGGATAGAGGGACATTCTCAACACATTTCTAAACACGCTAACTTTGTGAGGTTGTTTAAGGACATAAATTCTTAAGTAAAAACTTTACTTGTAAAGTTTATAATCAGCACTTTGTTAGCAGAAGCAGTAGAAGAGGCAGTAGAGGAAGAAACAGCCAAAGAAGAAGAATCTGAAGAAAAACGTTTATCCTCCGCTGGTAAAGGATGTTCCCTGTACTGATGACTGTTGTTAAAGTACCTTAGATAGATCAAGCAACAGCAGATTAAGGTGGATCATCTGATTACTCACATGATGGGAACCATAAATGACCTTGGCACTGGAAGGTTAGACTCAAAAGTGAGTCTCTAAACGCTTCACTCAACTAGAGACTGAGGAAAACCTCACAGCTTTTGTTGCAACAACTGGGCGGAAACAATTTGAGTTTGGAAAAAAAACAAAAACAACCTGCATTGCAAAACCAACCCAAACTCTTTAAGGCGGCCCTTCATATTAGGGCGGTGACGTGCAGAAGTTGTGTGCTTGTAAACACTGTTGTACCCTCAACATGTGCATTATAGGATGGCTCAGCCGCAGCCACCGAAGGGAACTCCTTCAAAGTTTGTTGTTTGTCACGTTTGTGCCGAATCATACTCATTGGTTGAAAACAAACACTGTCCGGGTAGCGGTCTATTCCGTTGCCTACCAATACAGGGATCGGCAGTTCGAATCCCTGTGTTACCGCCAACTTGGTCGAGCATCCCTACAGACACAATTGGCTGTCTGTGGGTGGAAAGGCAGATGTGGGTATGTGTCCTGGTCACTGCACTAGCGCCTCCTCTGGTCAGTCGGGGCGCCTGTTCGGGGGGGAGGGGGAACTGGGGGGGAATAGCGTGATCCTCCCACGTGCTACGTCCCCCTGGTGAAACTCCTCACTGTCAGGTGAAAAGAAGCGGCTGGCGACTCCACATGTATGGGAGGAGGCATGTGGTAGTCTGCAGCCCTCCCCGGATCAGCAGAGGGGGTGGAGCAGCGACTGGGATGGCTCGGAAGAGTCGGGTAATTGGCCAAGTACAATTGAGGAGAAAAAGGGGGTAAACCCCCCCCCCAAAAAAAAAACCAAACACAAACTTTTATTAGGACATGATTTTCCGGCCGGCCGGGCTACACATCTGCTTTGGAGGACATTACGGGACGAGTTACACTGGGGGACAGTATTTAGCCGACACCTGTTTCTTGTCCTTGGTTAAAAGTTTTAAACAAAGTTGCTGTAAATCCTTGACTGCACCAACCTTGTGGATTGTGCACACATTCAATAAAACGGAATCAAATAATCTTAACCGCTTCCGGTTCTGCTTCCAGTGTGGGAAGATGACTGCGCGAATTCGCGTTTGGAGCAGCGTCACCCAGTGCCGTCCATGTAGTGTCTTTGTCCACATCTGCGTCTAAGTTTTGTCTTCGTTTGATGGCTGGGAGAGCTGGTGCTGGATCGGCTGGGAGAGCGGGGCAGGCTAAGCTAACTGCTACCCCATGCAGACCGGCAGTTCCGATAACACCGAGGGCGATCTGGCGAAGGCCTCATCTGGCTTTGACTGTGGTGTTTTTGATGTCGTTGTGAGGAGTCCAGGGAGGTGTGTCGAGGCTGGGAGAGCTGGCGCTGGATCAGCTGGGAGAGCTTGGTCTGCTTCATCCAGTGGGCCTGGGGACCACGGCCCCTGCCTGGAGCTATGCTCGAGGTGGAAACGCCGTGGGTGGTCTGACAGGGCATGGAAGCGGGGAGAGCTAAGCTAACTGCTAGCCCATGCAGACCGGAGGTCTCAACAGTCATCCTGGCTGGCATTCATTCCCTAGGACAGTGATTTTTTTTGTTTAGTTTTGATGTACGTGTTAGTTTGGGTATGTGTGTTCTTGTAGTTTTTGGATGTGTTCTTGTCTTTGTGTTACACTGCTGTGGGTCGGGGGAAACGGCATTTCATTTAATGTACGCAAGTGCATGAAGTGAAATGACAAAGTGTTCCTGATTCCTGATTTCTAACGTTTCTCAGGACATCCATTTTCAGTGTTTTCAAGTGGTTCGTTCTATCTCCAGTTTGTTTCACTACGGAGGAGGATGTGGGGGAGAGCATCGTTTCCGGTATGGCGTGTCCTAGATTTCCAGAGTGGTAGGCGTAGGTTTTAGCGGCTGTTCTCGCCATCGTTGTAACAACTATCTTGCATTTAGAAGTCCCCAGACATCGATAGGTGGAGATCTCCGATTGTCTGGTTTTGTGGGTTTATTTTCGCAGTTAGAGAGGTGGTTCTATGGTATAGGAGATTATTATATTTGGTCCCAGGTGTGGGGTCAGGTGGAAGCAAATGCTTGCCCTGCTCGATTTCTTGTCAGTAATTGCAAAACTATTAATATGTAAAACAAGGAAAAACAGGATCCGGGGTCACAGGTCAGTGGATCCTCTCCATGTGATGGCAGGCCTAATCGCAGCTCATCTCAGGTTTGAATTTGAGTTTTATGGAGGATCTGTACACTTTTTTTGTGTACTTGGGGGGGGGGGGGTCGGCCGAGGAATCTTTGGAGCTTCACTTCTGAGTATTTTTAGTTTTTACTCATTTTTTTTCTTTTTAACAGAATCAATGTAAAAAGTATAAACACTGAAATAAATTCCACTTTTACAATTCAAATTCTCTCTCTCTCACACCTGGGTTTGCGGCCCCTCTGTTTGGGTGCTGATGGGGCCAGGGCCTTGCTGTTGACTTGGTTCTGGTTCTTGTCCTGGGCCAGGGGGCTGTGGGTGCCCCGGGTCTGCACTAGGACCTTGGCAGTAACAGGCAGGGCCGACGGGGGCACTGAGGCCGCTGCTGTAGCCGAGAGAGTCAGAAAAAAGATAGCATGGTCAAGGTCAAAGGTTAAACAGGAGCCATGGTTAGGGTGTAACGTGGAAGGATGGCAGACCTGTCATGGCAGCATCACTCTTACATGGGTATTACTGACTTTTAATAACACTGGTAACTAATATTAATGCTTTTCAAAAGCTAAACTGATATTACTGCTTTTAATAACACTGATAACTAATATTAAGGTTTTTTGATAACACTCAAATGGTATTACTACCTATTAATAATACTGGTATTAATTTTAATAGGTGTGGTTTTCCTTGAGTCTATCAAATTTATCACCATGTCTCATGATGACTCTTTAGAAACTCCTCTGTTGGTGTCGAGAGGAAACAGCCCAGGTAAGGATGCACAGTGACACCAGCCAACTTTGGTCGATCAATAGGACAAACGTGCTGGTGGGCACATTTATTCATTTAATAAAGTACCAAATCCAACGCTCCAAACCAGTTAGGAACAACAGTGAAAACGAAAAACGAACGATATTTTACAAGGAACTGTAGCAGAAAAGAAGTCGCAATCATCTTTAATTCTTCCAGAACAGAAATGTGAATTTGGAATCTCTATTACTGGTTGATCTCTCCCTTTTTATTCTGTGATTTTTTACCAGGAAATCAAATTTGTCTTGATTTGCAATTAAGACTTCACAAAAAGTACTACTACTGTTTTACCTCCAAACTCCCAAACGTCTTTGGATGAATATCACATTTTGCATTTCTTCATTCAGTATTGTAGGGCTGTGTATTGGCGAGAATCTGGCAATACGATACGTATCATGATACAGGGGTTACGACTCAATATATCACGATATATCGTGATACTGTAAGAAAGGTGATATATTTTGATACCGTACGAAAGGTGATATATTGTGATTTCATAGGCCTTTGCTCTTTGTGCTTATGCTACTTTCTATCTCAGTTTACGTTGTTGGGCTGGAGTGGAAGAGTCAGATGGCTGAAGACAGATTACAACACTTATCTAGCAGTCGTGGGGTTACACACAACACAACATGTTTGTCACGAACCTTTACATATAAACAATTAAAAATCGATATAGTGATCACGAAAGATAATATCACGATACCTGAGTGTCTCAATATTTTCTTACAGCCCTACAATATTGTACATAATATCAACACTTGCTTTCAGTGCCGTCTCTTCCTTAACAGTCAATACTTGGCTAATTAGCTGCCATAATCCACTGTTAGACCAAACACACACACACACACACACACACACACACACACACACACACACACACACACACACACACACACAGATGGACAGACAAATGTCCACTGACTCACTTTGACTGGCAGGTATTCGGGGCGGGACTTTGGCTTTGGGCTTCCTCCCTCTCTTAGCGGGCACCTTCACGGGCAGTTCGGCAGAGGGAGGGGGTGGGGCTGCTGGAGGCTTCACCTCCCCCGCCCTCTTCCCATCTCTCCTGCTCTCCTTCTGCTCCTTTGCCTTCTTAGGCTCCTTGGAGTCTTTGCCCCTCCTGGTGGGGGTGGGGGCCCTCTCCTCCCGCCGTTTCTTTGGTTTGGTGCTCTCCCTCTCATTTCCTCCTCCTTTCTCCCGCTTATCCTTTTTCTTACGTTTTTTCCTTACCCTGCCCCCACCCCCAGCATCGTCATCCTCACTCAGGGAAGAAGCTCCGCCCCTCTCTCCTCCCTCTGGGCGTTTAGACACCTGGGCCACCGCCGCTGTGCAGTGGTTGGTTGTTTCCTTGGCGACACCCACAGGGCTGATGAGGCGGAGCTGGTCCTTGGGGCCCAGGACCAGCTGACCCCTTGGGATTGTTGGTAGTGTAGTTTGTGCAGTGCTGTATTGGTCCGAGGAGGAAGAGGAGGCTGCTGCAGCGGAGGATGAAGGTGCAGTGTGCTTCAGTGGACCGCTGAACATCTAGAGTAGAGAGCGAGAGAGAGAGAGGGAGGGAGGGGAGAGAGAGGGAGAGCTTTGTAACAATACTTTAATTAAAAATTACAAAAAATGAAGAGGATAAAAAAAACAACACAGTCAGCAACATAAGTTCCACAGAATCCAAATCATCGCAGTGCTCCCAAAGATCAGTTCAACTTCCACAACACAGCAAAGCACATTTTTTATAACGCCACACACTGCAAAAAATTTCCAGATTTTTCATCATTTTGAAATAATAAAAATTCACTTTTAAAAGCGCTTTAAACATTTTTCCATCCCATTATCCAAACTGCTTATCCCAGTCGGGGCCGCGGGATGCTGGAGCCTATCCCAGCAGTCATTGGGCAACAGGCGGGGAGACACCCTTGACAGGCTGCCAGGCCATCACAGGGCATTTTTACAAACACAAAAACAGCATCATCATCCCCAGCTTTTTCCATTCCATTTCTCCTGCTCAGGTACACGGTCACCTCCGCTCTCCCCAGAATGAAATTTAAAAGCTCGCATCTGACTTCATTTTTCTGAGAGTACCTGTAGCCCAGAATGAACACGGGTATAGAAAAGACTTCCCCAAACTACCCCAAAACATTTTCCAGCATTGTAAAAAATGGCAGCAGTCGACAACATTCCATGAAACAATGAAAGACAGGTTCACGATTAGTGCAAAATGGGCACTCATGGCTAACATCATCCCTCTTTTTCTCCCCAAGTGTACTTGGCTAATTACCCCACTCTTCTGAGCCATCCCGGTCTCTGCTCCACCCCCTCTGCTGATCTGGGGAGGGCTGCAGACTACCACATGCCTCCTCCCATACATGTGAGTCGCCAGCCACTTCTTTACACCTGACAGTGAAGAGTTTCACCCCCGGGACGTAGTGCAGGGGAGAATCACGCTATTCCCCCCAGTCCCCCCCCCCAATCAGGCACCCCGACCGACCAGAGGAGGCGCTAGTGCAGCGACCAGGACACATATCCACATCCGGCTTCCCACTCGCAGACATGGCCAATTGTGTCTGTAGGGATGCCCGACCAAGCCGGAGGTAACATGGGGATTCGAACCAGCGATCTCCATGAGCAGCTTTTTTGATCAATGGTGGTTTGTACAGTGCTCTCCTCTCAGGCCCAACACTATCACTCACACTGTCACTCAAACCTAAGTGAGCTCTCCATGGAGTGTCAGTTTTACCATTTACTTTGTCCAAGTGCAGAACTTTAACAAATATCTGGACCTGTAAAACTCAGAGGAATTTCCACTTCTTAAAAAAGGTCTGGTAAAGTCCTTAAAATCTGGGGAAATGTTCATTCAAGGGAAACCATCATTTTCATCGGGCTTAACACAGCCATTATAATACTGATTTAACAGTGTTCGCTCACCACTTGTGAGAGTTTGTCTCCATTTATTTAGCAGCAGAGTGATGACACGAGTCGATCTCAGCTCTAAGCGGGAGGAAAGAGGAGCTGCATTGTCCATGTTTGGACCTGCAAGCTGAACTACAAGTCCCAGAATCACCACGGTAGACACACAGAACCACCTGAGCAGAGTTAGCCAGAACAAAGAGCTGCGTTTTCTCAGTCCCTCTTTTTCTAACAAGTTCCACACCTTGAACAGTCCACGATAGAATTCAGGTAGTTCCTTGATGTTAAGCTGCTTTAAGTCCATCAAAAACAAAGATATATTCAGTTACAATCCACCTAGCTCAAAATGGTGCACACAAGCCAGTGACCTCCACACTAAATTCGTAGGACCGCACAGATACCTTTTTAGGAACTGGAAACGGAAGGTAGCCCCCCTGCTGCTCAGGTGGATTAGGCCCTGTCCTCCTTCAACCCTCAGCAGATACAGCATACTCCGAGGCAATGTTTCCCAACCCAGTCCTCAATGACCCCCTATCCGGCAGATTTTCTTTGCAACCCTGAATAGGTACCTGTTTGTAGTAATTCAACCAATCAGCAATGAATGTCAGATTTTGCACACCTTGCATTATTAAGTGCTATGAGATGATTGGTTGAGTAAATACAAGCAGGGCTACCTATGAAGGGTTACAATGAAAATCTGCAGGATAGGGGGTCCTTGAGGATTAGGTTGGGAAACACTGCTCTGAAGCACCCAGTGCAGTTTGTCTCAGAAGAAGTTGACAAGAAGAGCCTGGATCTTGGACAGCAGGCCTGGCGGGGGTCAATAACTGACAAGCTATGCCATTAAATTGACGATACCAAATTATTAGTGATCAGGACTTGACCTCTGTAGGACATCTTGGTTAAAATCCACTTACGTTTTGCTAAATGACCTTTGACCTTTTCAAGAACATGTTTCTGGTTTTTAAGAACAGATTGATCACCTAAAAATACTCATGAATATTTCAGCCCCCCTGTCTTCCAATTCTACCCTCCCAGGCAAACTGAGCTTTTTCTCCAGCATACCTCCAACACTGAGAGCTTCACTTTTGATCCAGTTAACGTTGGCTGAAGATATTAAGCCAAACTGGACGACATCCCTCACAAACATGTCAATAACCTGCTGACTACCAAATCATCTGCATAGTCGACAGTGTTAAGGGTGCATTACAACCTGGAATAGCTATACCCTGAGGATCAGATCTAGTTTGTGCAACAAAGGCTCAAATGCTAGGGAATACAACATGCCAGAGAGGGCACAGCCTTGTCTAACTCCCCTTTAGATTTGAAAAGGAGCGCTCAAACCACCATTAATTTTCAGCACACTCTGTCACAATACAGAACCTTAATTTTGTCAATAAAACCAGGACCAAAACCAAAGACACTCAACGTGAACCATGAATATTCATGCTCAACACGATCAAACGCTTTTTCCTGATCAATTGATATGATACCAGCTTTGATGCAAAACAGCTTACAGATCTCTAAAAAGTCTCGAATCAGATTGATGTTATCTGTAATTAACCTGTCAGGCACACAATAGATCTGGTCACAATGAATCACTTGTTCCATCACTTTACTCAGCCTGGTTGCTAACACTTTTGAGAGGAGCCTATAATCAGTGCAAAGCAGTGACATAGGCCTCCAGTTTTTAATGGACTGTAGATCCCCTTTCTTTGGCAGTAAGGTAAGAATCACCCTCCTGCAGCTTCATGGGAGATGCCCTCTGGCAAGACTATCATTTAGCACTGCCAGCAGAACCCCCCCCCCCCACCACCACCACCACCGACCAAAAAGACTTGTAAAAGTCAACAGGTGGGCCATCAATTCCCGGAGCTTTCCCACTCTGTACACTCTGCAGAGTAGCATAGAGTTCATCAGAGGAGGGAGCTGCTTCCAACTCTACATTACTCTGCTGTTCAACCTGAGGAAGATCAGAAAAAGCTCTGAGACACTGCCTGCTCCTCTCTGTGCTCACATTTAAACAGGTTACTATAATAATTGACAGCACACTTACGAATTGCAGTATGGTCATTCAGTACCTGCCCAGCATCAGATTTTAAGCTGTGAATGAGCCTCTTCCGTCCATTCTTATGCTCCAGACCAAAGAAAAAGTGTGATGGGACATCCATCTGGGCTACATTTTGAAAGCGGGACCTGACCAGTTGTTAACTAGTAGAACCCAGATCATCAGCAACTGAACCAGCAGCCCCTGGATTAACAGAACCTGGATCAGTAGCACATGAGCCAGCAGCCTGAAACTCAGCTTCACTGTTTTGTTTTTCCTGTTGTGTTTTTTTCCTGCTTTGAGCTCGACCATCTACTCCGAACTTCAACATCAAATTTAACTCCTCAGTGTGGTTCTTCAGAATCATGAAGACCTGCCTTCTGAAGGAAACAACATGTTTTAAATGCAGAGATTTACAGCGGAGAGGAATCAGTTTTATGAGGGACATTAATTGTCCGCGACTCGTCAGCTCTCTCCGCAACATTTCGTTGCTAATAAACGGAGGGACTTTAGACAAAAATTATCTTTTTGGCTGGATTAACCAGTGGCACCACCTCAATAAAGGTGTCTTGGATCACCACGCCTTTCTCAACAACCACGTTAACTTTATCAACACTATCTAGAAAAATAATGACTCCAGTGTTCATTCTCGATGCAGACTTTACACTGTCATAACCGACAATTTCACAGATCGCTAAAACGCAATCTCCCACAGGGCAATTGAAAGTTGGACAGAGTTTAACTTCGTTTTCGTTTCGTTTATTTCGAACATGCTAAAATAACAAAACAAAATACACAGGCAGGAATACAAGAACAAATGGAAATAATAGTGAACATATTTTGCAAACTCTCTGTAACAACACAAGTAATAACCATGTTCGAAAAGGGTGTAGGATGAAGTAAAGAACTTCATGTCAGCATGCGAGCTTCTCTGGCCCCATGCCTCCGACTCCATGAGTCTACGTGACTCAAAGCCGGCCCAGTCAAAACCACGTTGGAATCAAGAAACACCAGCATGACAACAAATCTGTCAAAACACAAACCCAAAAAAGAACAACAAAAGGTAGAAAAAATTAAAAACGCACTCACGCTAAAACGTACACTCACTCTCACTGTCTTCTGCTCCCAGCATGCACTCAAAAGAGAGACAGAGAGAGAGTGTGTCAGATAGAAACTGAAACAAAAGAAAAGGTAAGATATGGAGGAATTATTTAGAAAGCTGTTTGGTTTTCTCTTGAGGACATCGCTGACACATGAAACACTACAACTTTTTCTGGATTCATCTTTTGATGACAACAAAAATAGTTTCTTTTTGAGAGCTGCTAGTGTCCAAAATCTGCTCCGAATCATCCAAAATGACCACATCAATATCAACTTCAACAACTGCTGACGACACAATTACACATGCCACTAAAACCCACAGACCCTAGCAAACCTCACAACTTGGCCCCCTGACATTAAATCCTGGTTGTTCAAAATTTTTCTCAAATGTAATGATGATAAGTCTGAGGTCATTCTGTTCGGTCCCAAAAATTCCATCAGCCCTTTTGGTACTAATCTTGCTAGTCTGTCAGGTAGTCTTAAGCAGGCTGCTAGGAATCTTGGGGTAATATTCGATGCTAACCTCGGTTTTGATAATCATATCAAACATGTTCTTCAGTCATGCTTTCTCCAGCTCAAGCTAATCTCCAAAATTAGGTAATTTTTATCAATTGCCGAACCGCAAAAAGTTGTACATGCTTTTATCTATTCTCGGCTGGACTATTGTAACGCGCTTTATTCTGGTATCAGCAAGGGCTCCCTCCACCGTCTGCAGGTGGTACAAAACGCCGCTGCTCGGCTCGTTACCGGGTCAAAGAGGCATGACCGTATCACTCCTGTGCTTGACTCCCTACACTGGCTCCCTGTTATATTTCAAATCGATTTTAAAATTTTATTGCTCACTTTTAAGTCTTTTATTGGTCTTGCTCCTACATACACTTCTGATTTATTGACCTGGTACACACCCTCTTGACCATTAGGATCCACACATGGAGCCCTGCTGGTTATTCCCAGGTGTCGGATTGTCACAAAGGGTGATGGAGCTTTTGCTGTTCGAGCCCCCACACTATGGACCTCCCTTCCTGTCGAACTAAGACAAACCAAGTCTCTCGCTTCTTTTAAATCTCATCTTAAAACTTTTCTTTTTATGAACGCTTTTACAAATATTTGATTTTATTTATTTAATAATTCTTGGGCCCCCCCTACCCTTTTTTCTCCCCAATTGTACTTGGCCAATTACCCTATTTTCTGCGCCGTCCGGGTTGCTTCTCCACCCCCTCTGCCGATCCAGGGAGGGCTGCAGACTACCACACGTCTCCTCCGATACACGTGGAGTCACCAGCCGCTTCTTTTGACCGGACAGTGAAGAGTTTCACCAGGCGCGTGTAGCACGTGGGATGATCATGCTATTCCCCCCAGTTCCACCCGAACAGACGCCCCGACCGACCAGAGGAGGTGTTAGTGCAGCGACCAGGACAAATACCCACATCCGACTTCCCACCCGCAGACACAGCCAACTGTGTCTGTAGGGACGCCCGACCAAGCCGGAGGTAAGACGGGGATTCGAAACGACGATCCCTGTGTTGGTAGGCAATGGAATAGACCGCTATGCTACCTCAACGCCCAGTTTTTATTTATTTTTACTTACTTATTTGGCCTTACCCATATTTTTGCCTTGTCTTGCTTTATTTCTTTGTAAAGCACTTTGTAACATTGTTTTAAGAAAGTGGCGTATAAATAAAAGTTATTAAAAGTATAAATAAAAGTTAGTTTAAGTATAAATAAGTAAATTCTGGCTCAGGTTAGTTTTTCATGGGCTGCATTGTTTCTTGAGCTGATCAGTATGTAAAATGATCTGTGTCCTGAGTCTGCATCAGTGCTCTTCCCCCTCTAGTTCCTGTCTGTTCTCACTGCAGCTTTGCTGTTTTCAGTTAAAAAATATTGGCTTTGTCTGACTCATTCTCTCAGACACTGGACGAGCTGGTTCTGATGCTGATGAGAGGTCAAGCCAGCGCCAGATCGCCTTTCCCATCTGCTCCCAGGTTTCTGACCCCAAACTTCAAAACCACAGGGTCCAAAACTCATTCTCAGAATTCCACATTCCCAATGAATCCGTCCAGCATTCATGCTCTCGTCCTTTCTGCAAAGTAGAGGCAACATAACTACAGTAGTTACATATATCAGCCCTGTAGGATGAGGGACTTCTACCAAGGCTCTACTGTTGTTCTATTTAAAGACGGACGCAGGATCTTTAGTTTTGAATAATTTTGTTAAATCTCAAAGTTTAAAAGATTACTGATGAATGGCAGGAGAAAAGAAAAGAAGATAAGAGACTCAGGGAACATGTTCTGAACCCCATAAAAAAACTACTCACCAATCAACTTAAGCGATCAAGTGTCAAACACAGTTTGTACAAAACAAATTACTCCAGACTCAACTACTACTACTACTACTACTACTACTTTCGGCTGCTCCCGTTAGGGGTCGCCACAGTGAATCATCCATTTATATCGCTTCCTGTCCTCTGCATCTTCCTCTGTCACACCAGCCACCTGCATGTCCTCCCTCACCACATCCATAAACCTCCTTTTTGGCCTTCCTCTTCTCCTCTTCCCTGGCAGCTCCATATTCAGCATCCTTCTCCCAATATACCCGGCATCTCTCCTCCACACATGTCCAAACCATCTCAATCTTGCCTCTCTTGCTTTGTCTCCAAACCGTCCAACCTGAGCTGTCCCTCTAATATACTCGTTCCTAATCCTGTCCTTCTTCATCACTCCCAATGAAAATCTTATCATCTTCATCTCTGCCACCTCCAGCTCCACCTCCTGTCTTTTCATCAGTGCCACTGTCTCCAGACCATACAACATAGCTGGTCTCACAACCATCTTGTAAACCTTCCCTTTAACTCTTGCTGGTACCCTTCTGTCACACATCACTCCTGACACTCTTCTCCACCAACTCCACCCTGCCTGCACTCTCTTCTTCACCTCTCTTCTGCACTCCCCGTTACTTTTAACTAGGCTGTCAATGAATATTCCAAAATCAAATATATAACTGAATTGTAAACAAAAAACAAAAAAAAACAAAAAACAGACATTCGAGTGTGAAAACTAATATCCGTTTGTGGAAAAGAGAAGCCGCACTAATGTGGCTGTCTGCCTCGCGAGAGCCTCGGCCGCTGCACTGAATACGCCGCATGACAGACAGGAGTCACACAACGTCCCTTTCACTGGTTGAAAATGACATTGAGGTCAAGCTGAAACGATCGAATAATTCAACAACCATGTGGGAAAGATGGCAGAGTTCACAACCCAACTCGGTCGCAGTGATTTTCACTCCTAATAATCTACTGTGATGGCCTGGCGGTCAGTCCAGGGTGTCTCCCCGCCTGCTGCCCAATGGCTGCTGGGATAGGCTCCTGCACCCCCGCGACCCTGAGAGCAGGATAAGCGGTTTGGATAATAGATGGATGGATGGATGGATGGACGATCTAAAAAGCCCGTTTGGAAATACTTCCTTTCGCACAAAACTCTTGCTCAGCAAAGATGGAAAAATGCTATCAAATTGTTTATTTAAAAATTACTTATTTAAACCAGTGGGAATATTGTTTATTTGAACCAGTGTGAATATGACCTCATCTATATAATAATTAGGCTATCAAATAACACATCAATTACAAATCACTCATCTCACTCCAACCACGGCGCACAGAGAGAGAGAGCGAGTGAGCGAGAGAGAGAGAGAGAGAGAGAGAGAGAGAGAGAGAGAGAGAGAGAGTCTGTCGTCTTTAAATTAAGTTTTACATATAGGACATTATTTTGTTTATCTTGCAATGTGTAGGTATGTAGATCATGTTTACTTTGAAATAAACACACCTACAGTAGTAGTAGGAGGAGGAGGAGTAGTAGTTGTAGGAGTAGTTATGCCTCTCGTTGTATTGGTTTGCTCTCTTATGGACATCATGCGCAAAAATATATTCCAATGGGTTCGAACCTGTGTTATTTTTAAGAAGGAGTAATCGAACGTCATTTTTGGCCAGTTTTGACAGCCCTACTTTGGACAGTTGACCCCAAGTATTTAAACTCATCCACCTTCACCAGCTCTACTCCTTGCATCCTCCCTCTCATTCACGCATATGTATTCCGTCTTGCTCCTACTGACTTTCATCCCTCTTCTCTCCAGTGCATACCTCCACCTCTCCAGGCTCTCCTCAACCTGCACCCTACTCTCACTACAGATCACAACGTCATCTGCAAACATCATAGTCCACGAGAGACCCCTGCCTGATCTCGTCCGTCAACCTGTCCATCACCACTGCAAACAAGAAAGGGCTCAGAGCCGATCCCGGATGTTATTACAGATCACTGCTGTCAGTTTAACACAAACATCCTCTTGGATGCTTAGAACAGAAATGCGGATGAGTTCAAATTCATAATGTCTTGAATGTCAAGGCTGAATATCGGCCTAGCCAGAGGCCGGTAATCAGCTGTTTAACAAGCTTTAATCTCTCAGAAGAATTTATTGGGGAAAATGTGAACAGAAACACTGTTACATTTTCATAATCAAAGAGTTGGCAACTACAAATACACTGTTACTATAATGCACTTCACTCCCAAGACTATCTGGCGTTCTAATCTCTCGGAATAATCAGGCTTCCAGCTGTTGCCCTCCATTTTGCACAACTATTCTATTACATCTCTAACTTTACTGCCAGTTGGGTGATCTAAGTTTTCGTAATTTTTGTTCAACTATTAACATAAATATATACTTTCGATATTCAAATTCAAAGTGACAGCCATCCTAGAGACAACATGCATGGTTACCATGGTTACCACCCTATACAGTACTTAAACAGTTCTAATAATAATAACAGTACAAACAATACTAACAGTACTAACATAGTACATATGGAGGGTTGAGAGGGGACTAGCACTATTTACAGACACATAGTATGGGGTAATTACTAGGGGTAACACATGTGGGGTAAATACTAGGGTCACTACACATGTTAGCATGTGTTGTACCGTTGCAGGTTAAGGAGATATCAGAGTTCATCCTGAGACCCGCTGTCACCTCACAGCCGCCGGGTGCGAGACAGACCTCAGACCTCCGGGTATTATAATGACTGTGTACTCTGTAGAACTACTACATGCAGTGATAAATATTCGTGGCCTGTAACAGACAGCAAGGCCAGCACCGTGCATTTGAATCCACAACACAGAGACATGTTGATATTCAAGGGTAACCTGACGTCACACGCCCGGGAACACAGTCACGAAAAGTTGCGTCAAACCGACAGACAGCTCCACCAATCAGTGACGTTAATACTAACACCGCACCCTCTTCCAGCTGGGGTAGTGTGGTCCACTATGGAGGCCATTTTAAATTATTATATTACGGGCGGCAGGGTGGCGCAGTGGTTAGCGCGGTCGCCTCACAGCAAGGTCCCGGGTTCGAGCCCTGGGTTAGTCCAACCTTGGGGGTGGTCCTCTGTGTGGAATTATTGTGAAGCTGGGAAATAGTCACAACCAAGGTAAATAAAGAGAAAAATGAAAAAAATTAGTCCAGGGAGTCCCTGGGTCACGAACGTCCGACTTGCGAACGCCCGTATTTACGAACGGACCTGCGTAAAGCCCATTATCTTAAAAGATCGAGTCACACGCAATGGCTCATACTAACAAACGGACCGTCTACTTTGCGCGACGCTCAGAACACTGCAGGGTTTAGGCGGTTCACCGGCCCGAGGGAGAACAACGCCACGCCGTCGTCGCCATTTCATGTTGGATTGCGTAGACGTTGTGTGCGTTGTGTTTTGAGTTACATTTTTGCGTGTTTACCCTCATAATCATGGCTTCCAAGCGTAAATCTGATGCACGTGATGGTGGTGTGTCGAAGAAAAGGAAAACGATCACGACTGAAACGACCTGCTGAAGTTACGTGTTTAGTTTTAACAACTACCACCACCTCAAGTCTTTTCGCTCACGGTTCTCTGGTAAAAACAACGTGTAACTGGACATTTGGCCGCCAAATCTGCAGTGTTCAGCCCGGCAAGAGATCCTACAAGTCAACAGAAAGCTTCGAGTCTGAATATACACTACGATTCAACACAACCTGCTGACACCCCTGTGAAAACAAACACACCTCGCTTCAATACAAACAACAGAATGGGAACTTTGTCTCCCCCCCCCCCATCTTAAAATACACTGCAACTTACATTAACTTCAAACCCGTGCCCTACAGACTGTGATGTGGCCGTCTCAGATGAAAGATGACTAAAGGTGGTCGTTGCTCCAAAACGGTGGTCCTACGTCACACTGTGAGCCTGTCTCACGGTGAGACAGGTTCACGGTGAGACAGTTTCACGGTGAGACAGGTTCACGGTGAGACAGGCTCACTGTGAGACAGGTTCCAACACGGCCATTATTACGGTCTTGTGACTGAAGACAACCTGGGACAAAAGTCTGACAGCCTCAGAAATGTAGGACGGCCGTCTCACAGTGTGACCGCTGCTACGACCTACGTCTACTAGCCAACCAATAGAGATGCAGCACGCCATGACGCACTGGTCAACGCCCCGCAGGAGCTTCGCTGGCGCTAAACACAAACCAACACACTGTTAGCATCTGTGACCCAAATGCCCTGGATTCAACACAACGAGCAACAACACGAGCTGCGGCGACTACTGAAAGGACTCGAGTCCTGCTCGGCGTCATGTTGCTCTGCCGGCGGCATAGGCCGATGACATGCGCTGGTGCGGCGCGCACGCCGATGACGTTTTATGGACTTGCGATTCAGCAGTGTTGCCGTCGTACAGTCTACACACATCACTAGGGATGGGTATCGTTAGGATTTTATCGATACTACTACTCTTATCGGTTCTGTACTTTATCGATACTCTTATTGGTTCTTTTTGATTATTATGCAAGAAAAAAGATACTTAATCAAGAACAGAATCGACATTGCTTTATTATTCTATTATATAACTTTATATAGATATAAACAAATATTTATTCAGCAGCAACAGCAGCAGCAATGTTTTAAATGTGTCTGAATTATAGACTTTATAATCAACATTGAACAACAAATAAGATAAAAAATAAAAGTAGATAAAGAAAAAAAATATATATCAAAAATAAATTTTTACAGCAAAAGGCTAACGGAAGTTCAAACAAACAAGAACCTAGAACATTATCCTAACAGTTCTTCCGCAGAAAAATCAACATTTCTGCCTTCTCCGGCAGGAGTCGTGATCTCTCCTGACTTATAGTGTCCCCGGCTATTAGCCTAGCTAACTCCGTATCTATGGCTTATCTATTTGTAGCTAAACAATTAGCTAAGCAATTATATTCTATTTATTGGCCTATTCGTAATAATTCGTTATTAGCCTAGCTAACTCCGTATCTATGGCTTATATATTTGTAGCTAAACAATTAGCTAAGCAATTATATTCTATTTATTGGCCTATTCGTAATAATTCGTTATTAGCCTAGCTAGCTCCGTATCTATGGCTCATACGGCTTACCTGCAGTGGACGTGGATGGAACACTACGAGCAAAGCAGTGGAAAACGCCGCATTTCTGCAGATTAATACCATGTTTCGACAAAAGATGTTCCGACAGATTGCTTGTATTGCCACCCTTACTGGCAAATGATTTGTTGCACTTGTGGCAACGAGCGTTGATGTCATCGACTTTTGAAAAATATACCCAAACTTTTGAACGTTTAGTTCTCTCCGCCATGATGAGCCCTTGAGCAGAGCTGTGTGTGCGTGTGTGAGCGAGTGTGTGGAGCACAGCACAGCCCCGCCCCTCGCGCTGTAAGAGAGCGAGACAGAGAGATGGAGAAAACGGTAAACAAGATTATGTTCGCGACGTTTAAATTCCTCAAAAAACACAATTGCCACAATATAAATCTCACTCCATGATTTCTCGAGTACCTACCGACTACCGATAGCAGAACCGAAAACGTCGGATCTTAAAAAATGCTCCGGTTTTTACTAATTTTGAACCGGTTCCCGTTTAGAACTGGGTTTCCTACACATCACACCTGATGTCGTACCCAAGTTCATTAGATCCGTATCGCACTGTGTGGCTTGTAATACACTTACAGGACTGCTCAAATCACACAGTCTGTAGGAGGCTTTACATGAAGACCCCCCCCCCCACCCAACTAATGTCCATCCATCCATCCATTACCCACACCGCTTATCCTGCTCTCGGGGTCGTGGGTGCCTACCCCAGCAGTCACTGGGCGGCAGGCGGGGAGACACCCTTGACAGGCCACGAGCCTTACGCAGCTGGAGGAAGAGGAGGATGTGTCTGTGTCCTCCATGTGAAGGTCATATGGAGGACAAGAGAGTCAATGAACTGGGACACTGTGGTTTCTGGCCAGAAAGTGTGTGTGTGTGTGTGTGTGTGTGTGTGTGTGTGTGTGTGTGTGTTTTACAGGTTGTTGATGAGTGTGTATAAGTGCGAGTGTGTTGTTGCTGGTGAATACGTGACAGCATGTGTGACTGAGTGAGCATGTGTGAGCATGTGTGACTGTGTGTGACTGTGTGAGCATGTGTGACTGTGTGTGTCTGTGAATGTGTGTTCATCAGTCAATGGCCGACACTGACTGGAGGCCATTGATGGACATTTGGATGAGGACAGATTGTTACCACTGGCGCAAATAAGTGAGCCAAAACCAGTCTCTACTCTCCCCATGAAGACCATGTTATTCAAGCTGTTTGTAAAGCACCATCCATCTTCCAACGCTGTGCCGGCAAACATGCCCGACCCTGTTCTGATGCCTGCTCAGCAAGCCCGGCAGGAAAACCCCGGAAGGCTGAATCGGGTCACCTGGACACAGCGCTTACTGACGGAGAGGTTTCATCATCGTCTAAGTCAGTGTTTCTCAACCGGGGGTCCGCGGACCCCTAGTGGTCCGTGGTGTAATTGCAAGGGGTCCGTGAAAATAAAATATCTTTAAAAAAAAGATCCTATGACATTTATAGAAATAGGATTATTTTACTCAAATGTGACTGAGACCTTTATCTACCTAAACTATAAAGGGTAACAGGACTTTTTTCTCTAATTACATCTGTTTCACAAGTGTAATTTATTGTATTTTAATAAGAGATCTCGCTCCCGTTTGCATTGTTAAAAGTTACTGAATACATATTCTGTTTTGTTACATATATCTGAAAGTTACTGAATACATATTCTGTTTTGTTACATATATCTGAAAGTTACGGAATACATATTCTGTTTTGTTACATATATCTGAAAGTTACTGAATACATATTCTGTTTTGTTACATATATCTGAAAGTCACTGAATACATATTCTGTTTTGTTACATATATCTGAAAGTTACTGAACACATATTCTGTTTTGTTACATATATCTGAAAGTTACTGAATACATATTCTGTTTTGTTACATATATCTGAAAGTTACTGAATACATATTCTGTTTTGTTACATATATCTGAAAGTTACTGAATACATATTCTGTTTTGTTACATATATCTGAAAGTTACTGCATAAGAATTCTGTTTTGTTACATATATCTGAAAGTTACTGAATACATATTCTGTTTTGTTACATATATCTGAAAGTTACTGAACACATATTCTGTTTTGTTACATATATCTGAAAGTTACTGAATACATATTCTGTTTTGTTACATATATCTGAAAGTTACTGAATACATATTCTGTTTTGTTACATATATCTGAAAGTTACTGAATACATATTCTGTTTTGTTACATATATCTGAAAGTTACTGCATAAGAATTCTGTTTTGTTAACTATATCTAAGTTACAACTGAGAGCTCTTATTTTTGCCCCAAAGAGTGAATAAATGCTATAATGCAATTTAAAATGCAGTTTCTACTGTTTCTACAAATTGCAACCCCCATCCCCCAAGATCAGGTGGAGGGGTTCTCAGGGTCGATCAAAAATACGCAGGGGGTCCAGGACCCCAAAAAGGTTGAGAACCACTGGTCTAAGTGACCTCTTCAGGCTCAACTGACCGCAGGTGTCCCCACCCTTATAAACCATACAGTGGCATAAGGACCCAAACCAACCACCAGTTTCATGGGAGGATGGCACAACACAGAAGCGCTAAGGGCCCTCACACACCAGGCCGACGGTCAGCCGCCAGCCAACACCAGGCCGTCGGTGAGTGTCTGTGACCCTAGTCGGACCCCTGTCGGCAGATTTTCAGCCGATTCAGCATGTTGAATCGGTGGAGCCCGTCGGTGAGAGGGGTCACTCTGATTGGCTGTTCAGCTTAGCGAATCAGTGCAGAACGTACACGCTAGTTGGCCGTCAGCTGTAGTCTTTGCGGCGTGTTCAAGTGCTACTTTTTGGCCCAGACAGTAGGCGGCGCAACAGTCGGCCTTCGTCGCAGCTAGTCGGTTCGGTGTGTTTGGGCCCTAACGTGTCAGGCCAGGGCTCCACAGTCTCCACCATCTACACAGTCTCCACCATCTACACAGTCTCTACCATCTACACAGTCTACACCAGTGGTTCTCAACCTTTTTGGGGTCCTGGACCCCCTGCGTATTTTTGATCTACCCTGAGGACCCCTCCACCTGATCTTGGGGGAGGGGGGTTGCAATTTGATAGAAACAGTAGAAACTGCATTTTAAATTGCATTATAGCATTTATTCACTCTTTGTAACTTAGATATATGTAACAAAACAGAATTCTTATGCAGTAACTTTCAGATATATGTAACAAAACAGAATTCTTATGCAGTAACTTTCAGATATATGTAACAAAACAGAATATGTATTCAGTAACTTTCAGATATATGTAACAAAACAGAATTCTTATGCAGTAACTTTCAGATATATGTAACAAAACAGAATATGTATTCAGTAACTTTCAGATATATGTAACAAAACAGAATATGTATTCAGTAACTTTCAGATATATGTAACAAAACAGAATATGTATTCAGTAACTTTCAGATATATGTAACAACAGAATTTTTATGCAGTAACTTTTAACAACGCAAACGGGAGCGAGATCTCTTATTAAAATACAATAAATTACACTTGTGAAACAGATGTAATTAGAGAAAAAAGTCCTGTTACCCTTTATAGTTTAGGTAGATAAAGGTCTCAGTCACACTTGAGTAAAATAATCCTATTTCTATAAATGTCATAGGATCTTTTTTTTAAAGATATTTTATTTTCACGGACCCCTTGCAATTACACCACGGACCACTAGGGGTCCGCGGACCCCCGGTTGAGAAACACTGGTCTACACCATCTACACAGTCTCCACCATCTACACAGTCTACACCATCTACACGGTCTCCACCATCTACACAGTCTACACAGTCTCCACCATCTACACAGTCTCCACCATCTACACAGTCTACACCATCTACACAGTCTCCACCATCTACACAGTCTCCACCATCTACACAGTCTACACCATCTACACGGTCTCCACCATCTACACAGTCTCTACCATCTACACAGTCTACACCATCTACACGGTCTCCACCATCTACACAGTCTCTACCATCTACACAGTCTACACCATCTACACAGTCTGCACCATCTACACAGTCTACAACATCTACAGGCCAGTGGCCACTCTTTCAAGGATGAAGATGTGCACATCCTTGATAGGGAGGAACGCTGGTTTGGGCGGGGAGTCAAAGAGGCCATCTATGTGAAGGGGGAATGACTATCCCTGAACCGAGGGGGGGGGGGTAAGAGTACATCTGTCACCATCTTACAATGCTGTGACTGCAACTATTCCCCAGTCCTCTGTGAATAGTACACATGGCCATTGTAACTCTAGTTAATGGTCATGGGAATTTGCGTATGAAACTGATCGTTGTTTTCGGTCGTTATGCCACTGTGTTGTTTATAGGGGTGGGGGCGGCACGGTGGTGCAGTGGTTAGCGCAGTCGCCTCACAGCAAGAAGGTCCTGGGTTTGAGCCCCGGGATAGTCCAGCCTTGGGGGTCGTCCCGGGTTGTCCTCTGTGTGGAGTTTGCATGTTCTCCCCGTGTCTGCGTGGGTTTCCTCCGGGTGCTCCGGTTTCCCCCCACAGTCCAAAGACATGTAGGTCAGGTGACTCGGCAGAACTAAATCGTACCTAGGTGTGTGTGTGTGTGTGTGCGTGTGTGTGTGTGTGTGGGCCCTGTGATGGCTTGGTGGCCTGTCCAGGGTGTCTCCTCACCTGCCGCCCAATGACTGCTGGGATAGGCTCCGGCATCCCTGCGCCCCTGAGAGCAGGATAAGTGGTTTGGATAATGGATGGATGGACGGATGGACACCTGTAGTCAGGTGAGCCTGAAGAGGTCACTTAGATGAGTGACGACACGTGTCCCTCTAGAAACGTTGGGTCCAGATGAACTGATTCACCTCTCTGTGATTTTCCTATCTGCATCACTAAGCATGCATACAGACATCTGGAGAATGTTAATTCAGTACTGTGTACGGCAACAGCCCGCGTGTGTCTGTAGAATACTGTGGTGTTCCCGCTTCAAACTCCAGCAACGTTCTTCACAAGAAGCATGGCCCTCCACATGGCCCGTGATGAATACGGATTCCGTCTTTGTTCCACACTGGCATTAAAAACCGCTGATTGTTTTTCTCCCACAGCGCCATATGCCAGACGCAGTTAAGCAGCGCTACGGCGGCCTGGGCAACAGACTCATAGAGGAGGATAACAAACATGTCTGTGTTTAAAAATTACAGACCAAGAAACCAACGTGGTATGGATAAACTGGCAAGCTCTGCAACGCCAATGAGAGAGAGAGAGAGGGAGAGAGAGAGAGAGAGAAAGGGAGTCATACAGAGAGGGAGAGCGAAAGGGAGAGAGAAGGGAGGGGGAGAGAGAGAGCAAGAGAGAGACAGAGGGGGAGAGAGAGCAAGAGAGACGGAGACAGAGAGAGAGAGAGCGAGCAAGACAGAGGAGGGAGAGAGAGAGGGGGGCGAGAGAGAGTGAGAGAGGGGGAGAGAAAGAGAGTGAAAGAGAGAGGAAGAGCAAGAGAGAGGGAGAGTGAGAGAGGGGGAGAGAAAGAGAGTGAAAGAGAGAGGAAGAGCAAGAGAGAGGGAGAGAGAGGGGGGAGAGAGAGAGCAAGAGAGAGGGAGAGCGAGGGGGGGGGCGAGAGAGAGAGGCTACCTTTCAGTGCTGCCAAAGCGTGGCTAATGCAGATGTACCAGAAGCCACTGCAACACACACACACAGGTAACAGAGACCAGCTCAATGAATAAACACACACACACACACACACACACACACACACACACACACACACCTCTGCGGCCTCATCGCCAGTTCGCCAATAGGAAACTAAAAGGGAGGGGGGGGGATCAGGGCCGTTGTCATGGAAACAGGATCTTTGTGCCAATGCTGCGGGGGAGGTGGACGTAAACACATGGTCGTCATGGTAACCCTTTCATTGCCACCAGCTCCCTGCCCGTCTGTCAATCCATTTCTCTGCCTGTCTGACTGCATGTTGAAGTTTCTGTCCGTCTACACGCTTATCTACCCATCTTTCAGTCTACAGGTTTATCTACCCATCTTTCAGTCTACAGGTTTATCTACCCATCTTTCAGTCTACAGGTTTATCTACCCATCATTCAGTCTACACACTTATCTACCCATCTTTCAGTCTACAGGTTTATCTACCCATCTTTCAGTCTACAGGTTTATCTACCCATCTTTCAGTGTACAGGTTTATCTACCCATCTTTCAGTCTACGCTTATCTACCCATCTTTCAGTCTACAGGTTTATCTACCCATCTTTCAGTCTACACACTTATCTACCCATCTTTCAGTCTACAGGTTTATCTACCCATCTTTCAGTCTACAGGTTTATCTACCCATCTTTGTCTACGCTTATCTACCCATCTTTCAGTCTACACACTTATCTACCCATCTTTCAGTCTACAGGTTTATCTACCCATCTTTCAGTCTACGCTTATCTACCCATCTTTCAGTCTACAGGTTTATCTACCCATCTTTCAGTCTACAGGTTTATCTACCCATCTTTCAGTCTACAGGTTTATCTACCCATCTTTGTCTACGCTTATCTACCCATCTTTCAGTCTACAGGTTTATCTACCCATCTTTCAGTCTACGCTTATCTACCCATCTTTCAGTCTACACACTTATCTACCCATCTTTCAGTCTACATGTTTATCTACCCATCTTTCAGTCTACAGGTTTATCTACCCATTTTTCAGTCTACAGGTTTATCTACCCATCTTTCAGTCTACAGGTTTATCTACCCATCTTTCAGTCTACGCTTATCTACCCATCTTTCAGTCTACACACTTATCTACCCATCTTTCAGTCTACAGGTTTATCTACCCATCTTTCAGTCTACAGGTTTATCTACCCATCTTTCAGTCTATACGCTTATCTACCCATCTTTCAGTCTACAGGTTTATCTACCCATCTTTCAGTCTACACACTTATCTACCCATCTTTCAGTCTACGCTTATCTACCCATCTTTCAGTCTATACGCTTATCTACCCATCTTTCAGTCTACACACTTATCTACCCATCTTTCAGTCTACATGTTTATCTACCCATCTTTCAGTCTACAGGTTTATCTACCCATCTTTCAGTCTACACACTTATCTACCCATCTTTCAGTCTACAGGTTTATCTACCCATCTTTCAGTCTACACACTTATCTACCCATCTTTCAGTCTACAGGTTTATCTACCCATCTTTCAGTCTACACACTTATCTACCCATCTTTCAGTCTACATGTTTATCTACCCATCATTCAGTCTACAGGTTTATCTACCCATCTTTCAGTCTACACACTTATCTACCCATCTTTCAGTCTACACACTTATCTACCCATCTTTCAGTCTACAGGTTTATCTACCCATCTTTCAGTCTACACACTTATCTACCCATCTTTCAGTCTACAGGTTTATCTACCCATCATTCAGTCTACAGGTTTATCTACCCATCTTTCAGTCTACGCTTATCTACCCATCTTTCAGTCTACAGGTTTATCTACCCATCTTTCAGTCTATACGCTTATCTACCCATCTTTCAGTCTACAGGTTTATCTACCCATATTTCAGTCTACACACTTATCTACCCATCTTTCAGTCTACAGTTTATCTACCCATCTTTCAGTCTACAGGTTTATCTACCCATCTTTCAGTCTACACACTTATCTACCCATCTTTCAGTCTACAGTTTATCTACCCATCTTTCAGTCTACAGGTTTATCTACCCATCTTTCAGTCTACAGGTTTATCTACCCATATTTCAGTCTACACACTTATCTACCCATCTTTCAGTCTACAGGTTTATCTACCCATATTTCAGTCTACACACTTATCTACCCATCTTTCAGTCTACACGCTTATCTACCCATCTTTCAGTCTACACGCTTATCTACCCATCTTTCAGTCTACAGGTTTATCTACCCATCTTTCAGTCTACACGCTTATCTACCCATCTTTCAGTCTACAGGTTTATCTACCCATATTTCAGTCTACACGCTTATCTACCCATCTTTCAGTCTACAGGTTTATCTACCCATCTTTCAGTCTACACGCTTATCTACCCATCTTTCAGTCTACAGGTTTATCTACCCATCTTTCAGTCTACACGCTTATCTACCCATCTTTCAGTCTACAGGTTTATCTACCCATCTTTCAGTCTACACACTTATCTACCCATCTTTCAGTCTACACGCTTATCTACCCATCTTTCAGTCTACACGCTTATCTATCCACCTTTCAGTCTACAGGTTTATCTACCCATCTTTCAGTCTACAGGTTTATCTACCCATATTTCAGTCTACAGGTTTATCTACCCATCTTTCAGTCTACAGGTTTATCTACCCATCTTTCAGTCTACGCTTATCTACCCATCTTTCAGTCTACAGGTTTATCTACCCATCTTTCAGTCTACGCTTATCTACCCATCTTTCAGTCTACATGTTTATCTACCCATCTTTCAGTCTACACGCTTATCTACCCATCTTTCAGTCTACACGCTTATCTACCCATCTTTCAGTCTACAGGTTTATCTACCCGTCTTTCAGTCTACACACTTATCTACCCATCTTTCAGTCTACAGGTTTATCTACCCATCATTCAGTCTACAGGTTTATCTACCCATCTTTCAGTCTACATGTTTATCTACCCATCTTTCAGTCTACACGCTTATCTACCCATCTTTCAGTCTACATGTTTATCTACCCATCTTTCAGTCTACATGTTTATCTACCCATCTTTCAGTCTACATGTTTTTCTACCCATCTTTCCATACACATGTTTTTCTGTCTTTCCCCATCTGTCTCTGGTCCACTGTTTGAGCAGATTGTTCAGTTTTGTCTCTTTTTGTGATGTAAACCTGCTTGTGAGGCTTAAAGAAACACCTTGTTTTTAGTCCTGCTAACCTGGTTTGTAGTCCTGCTACACCTGGTTTGTGGTTCTCACTGCCAGAGGGAAGGACAAGTCAGAGAAACCAGATTTCAGCTTTAACTTACACAATCCTGCTCAATTTCTTCCTTCACCTGTGCCCCCTCAACAGCGAGGGAGGGAGGGTCAGAGGTCAGGTACAGAATAGCACCCATGGCGCTCGTAGATGAGCGGTGCCTTGCTCAAAGACACACGGGCAATGTTTGCTTTCGGGCTGTTTGAACCTGCTGCACTACCATGCTGCTCCCATTCACGTCCATTTCAAATGTATCAACATACTGACTGATTGGACACTTTTACTTATTTCAACAATTTTTAAACATTTATGCAAAACAAGTTTTTTTATTGTGTTTTCACCGATGGAAACCTCACTCTTCTTTTAATTATCTATTTCTATGGGTTCTGTCTGGTTTAGCTGCATCACCCCCCCCCTTTCTCCCCAGTTCTAACCAGCCAGCCGTCCTGGTCGCTGCTCCACCCCCTCTGCTGATCCGGGGAGGGCTGCTTCTTTTCACCCGAAAGTGAGGAGTTTCACCTGACAGTGAGGCGTTTCACCAGGGGGACGTAGCATGTGGGAGGATCACGCTATTCCCCCAAGTTCCCCCCGAACAGGCGCCGCGACCGAACAGAGAAGGCGCTAGTGTGACCAGGGCACATACCCACATCTGGCTTCGCACCCGCAGACACAGCCAATTGTGTCTGTAGGGATGCCTGACCAAGCTGGAGGTAACACGGGGATTCGAACTGGCGATCCCCGTGCTGGTAGGCAACAGAATAGACCGCTATGTCACCCAGAACTACATCGCTTTTATTTGAATCATTCCATCTTATTGTGTCACTATATCTTCACACTTTTGTGAAGGTTTAATTCTTTGTTTTTAGTTTTTGCTGAATATTTTCTTCAGTTATCCATTTTTTTCTTTTCTTTTTTTATCTTTGCACTTTCATTTAAAATAAACGCGTCATCACATTTTAATGTATGAAATGTGCTATACAAATAGTTTAATTGACGTGAAGTGAGACAAAAAGACAAATACAAAGAAGCAGAATGACAGCATACCGTACAGCAGTCACAGCACACACCAACAATGTAACGCCACATCAAAGGAAAAGAAAAGGACAGAAAAGAAAAAAGGAAAGGGCTGAAAAGAAAAAAAGGAAAGGGCTGAAAAGAGTAAGGCAACTAAACAGAAATGAGGCAAACAAACTGAAGAGCAGTGGTTTATGGGTGGTGAGCTATCCTAAAAACCTGCTGAACATTCCAGAATGGTCGACCTTAACGTGATCACTTCCCTCTAAATAAACCCTCCAGAGGAAGTTCACATTACCATCTATGGTAGACCTCAGACAGACCGTCCTTTGATGGCGCCTTTAAACAGACAGTAATCTGGCTGTTTATCTGGCTGTTTATCCGGGTTTAGGCACATGACCTCTCAAAATCAGAAGCTCTGGAGAACTTTGCCTGTTTTCCTCTGCGGCGCCAAACGGGGCCTGTCGAGGCTTAATCTGTGTCATATTGGGCTCCAACCAGGTCTACCAAGAACACTTCAGTCTGGTTTTCAGTAATAGGGCTAAAACAAACGGCAAGAGAGGATTTTAAAGGATAGATACCCTTTGAAAAGCCGGGTCAAGCGGTGGTCCATGTCCAAAATCTACAAAATGAAGCTAGTGAGTTAAACATCATAACTGATATGTATGATGGAGAAAAAAAAAACGATGAAAAGAAAACCCAGGTTGTTTAAAAAGAAATCAGAAATATCCTTGAGCTATTGTCCTTGTTTCCTGCAAGGCCAAACAGGGTCTACCAGGGTCAAGGTAGCACGGTGTTCCCGCAGTCTGACCACATGAGACCTACTGGTACCAACGTTTCGGTTTCAGACAGGTAAACAAGACAAACAGGACTAGCTATGGATACCACACTACTCTGCTTTTCACGAGAGGGGTAAGAAGGGCCAACCAGAAGTAAGTCATGCCCTACAAGGGCATAATATCCCCTGATCCAAACTGCCTTTTTTAAATATTCATACAGAGAGGAGACGCCTTCTCGTTTGGGCTCACTGTTGTTTCAAGTAAACATGTGTCTTCAGACCGAAGACAAAAAAAAAAAAAAGAAAGAAAGATGATTTGTTCGAATTTCCCGGGCAAAGCACATTCAGTAAAATATAAAATTATTAAGGACACCAGCGTTAAACTAGGCCACTCACACCGCAGTCCGAGTCATGGCTCGCCAAGTAGGCCACATTTACATGAGGCCACAAATTTCACCTGACCTACACAAGCTTTACTCTTCACTGAGCTTCATAAATGGCAATTTGGAATCTATATTCTGTTCCTGGCTGTTCTGATGACCTCATTTCCCCTCTGGGATCTCTTAAAGGGTAATTCTGGTCATTTTAAATCTGGGCCCTATTTTCCCAACAATTGGGGTCTAAATGACTAATAGGGACAAACATTTTTGGAATTGGTCCAGCACTGTGTGACAACGCTTCAGCCGGCAGCCGCAAAACGGGCTGCGATGTGATCGTCGGGGGCAAGTGTACGCGTCAAAGTACGCCCACTAAAAGTGCTATTTTTTGCCAATGACAGACTCAGATTGTTATTACAAGTGTCTGACAACATTATGGAGAGGATCCCTACAGAGTTAGACCCATTTCTTTATGTTTCGCTTCTTCCCATCTCTGTTGTAACATCCCTTTTACTGCTCCTACTACTTGCGCACGGGGGCATGGTTTCAGATGTTTAAAAGAAAAAAAAAAAAGAAGTCACACCAAATCTTATCAGAGCCGACTCTTCATTTGAGGTAGCATAGCCTGAGACAGAGGAACTGCTAGCAATCATTTATTTCCAGTCTCATTTCATCTCATCTCATCATCAGCCGCTTCTCCGGGGTCGGGTCGTGGTGGTATCAAGCTAAGAAAGTAACTCCAGATGTCCCTCTCCCCAGCAACGCCCTCCAGCTCCTCCTGGGGGATCCCAAGGTGTTCCCAGGCCAGATTGGACATGTAGTCCCTCCAGCGAGTTCTGGGTCTACCCCGGGGTCTCCTCCCAGTTGGACGTGCCCAGAAAACCTCTAAAGGAAGGTGCCCAGGAGGCATCCTAATCAGATGCCCAAACCACCTCAACTGGCTCTTTTCGACGTGAAGGAGCAGCGGCTCTACTCCGAGCTCCCTCCTCATGTCTGAGCTCCTCACCCTATCTCTAAGGCTGAGCCCAGACACTATTTCCAAAGTCATGGCTGAATATTTAGCTGATTTCGACAATGTGGCTGAGGCATTTGGATTTGATGACTGCCCATATCTATTTGAGCTAGAGTATATGGATGAAGAGCTCCTAGAAATTGAAGAGAGGATGAAGAGACAGAGAGAGGGGCAATGTTGGCCAATGTTCAAAATTGTGGACAATTTGTTACGGGAATAGTCAGTGGTACTGTCTGTAATGTGACTTCCTGGATATTAAATGTTCATCTGCAACTTTCTGTAGTGGTCCCAGTAATACGTGTTGTTAAAATGTACTGAAGCAGAGAGAGAGAAAAAAAAAAGAGGTTATAAATGCAGTTGCAAGAACAACACTTTCCACTCATATCTTGGGATGTTTGATTTGAAAGAGAACTTAATGTAAGTATAGTTATTCTAATTAACTTTGTTAATGCTGATATGTTTCTATCTGCAGATATCTCTCATGTTTCTAAGACTGACTCTGGATTGACCGGCGAATTCACAAAGAATGGATTGTGGACACTGAAAGAACCATGAATTGCACATCACTTGCAACCGCTATCTGCCCCATCTCAAGGTCCGATTCACAAAAGATATTGTGCAAATGATATTACAGCGCAAACATGTCCATAAAGTTTCTCAGCTGAGTGCAATTAGCCCTTGTTTTGTTTCTGATTGCAACTGACTGATCCAAAGTCCTGCTCCCTTGGTTATTGTTGCTAGGTCGGACAAGCTTGACAAAAAGGAACATGGCGACGCGGCCGACGTCGGTTCTGTTTAGCTGGGTGCTGCAGTGTGTATTAAATAGTTTCTGGGCATCAGGCAATATAGCTTCAAGAAGCTGCCAGCAAGGACTACAGTATGGGATGGAAGGATATGGTCACAATGTTAAATTTATGATCATAACAAAACGACGGGAATTGAGGCCAACTCATTCCGGTCTCGGTGAAAAAGGGAGAAGCCACACATTCTTTGTGTAGAGATGTAGGATGACAAGACCATCAGTCAACATTGCTCCCGCAATGGCTGATAACTCTTACTAAGGTAACTTTTCCTGTTGGGATGCTAGATGTCATGTACGTCCACATAAATTACACCAAAAATGAATTCAGGGCAGCGTGTAACTTTACAGAGATAATATAAATAAAGTAACATTAGCCTTGATCTTTTCTGGCTAACTCATGTCATCTTAAAAATATGTCAGCAACCAACCTATCTGTCCTTTTCCAAGTCTCTTTAATGTTACCACAGAAATTGGAAGGAAGCAAACCTGGCTGACTTTGGTGGTCTGACATTTAGGCTAACTCCCCTTGATGTAGCTATATATTAGCAAGCTAGTTAGCTAGCGTTTTGCTAACATTAGTCAACTTAAGATGTGACTATATACAATGTAATGTGTCCGTGAAGATTGTGAAACCGATGTAATGCGACTTTATATAGTAATGTTACCTTTGAGCAGACCTAGGTGTCCTTGGTGATGGACGATGAGACTCGTGCTCTTAAGCGGGCCTGCAGGAGACTGGAACGTAAATGGCGAAAATCAAAATTGGAAGTTTTTTACCTAACTTGGCATGAGTGTTTCTTGAAATCCAAGCTTGTGTTATCTGCTGCAAAATCAGCGTATCTCTCTCACTGAATTAATATTAATAAACATAATCCCAGATTTCTCTTTGACACTGTAGCTAAATTTACTAAAAAAGCAGCCGTCTATTAGCTGCTCACCATTCACTGCCCATGGGTTTCTAGTCTTTTTCTGCAATAAGGTTGATGAGATCATAAACAAAATGTGTTCTTCAATGCCAGCTACTACTGCAGATCCTGTCTTACCAAATTCATATCTACAGTTAAGGTCAAAATTATTAGCCCCCTTTATGAAATCAAACAAAACCCTTAACTTTTCAATGGAAATGACCATAACCAAAAGTGTTTATAGTTTAAGTGCTTCCAAAAGAACAAAGACAAAATCTCCACTAAGCTTGATTAAGATATTTTACTGATGTGCTGAATTGAAACAAGAAAAAACAAAAATGATAAAGCCAAAATGATTAGCCCTCTGACAACTAATAGTCAATAGTGTAACCTTTCTGACTCACAACTGACAACAACCTCTTATGGTAGTTCCTAACTAGGTTGGCACGTGTCTCTTGAGGGATCTTAGCCCATTCTTCCATAGCAAATTGTTCCAGCTCACCCAAATTGCGTGGTTTTCCAGCATGGACATTAAACTGCTCTGACCAGAGTAGTGAATGATCTATTACTAGCGATGTACTCTGATTCCATTTCTGTGATTCTACTACTGGACCTTAGTGCAGCCTGTGACACCATAGAGCACTGTATACTATTAGACAGATTAAATTATAATTTTGGTGTCTCTGGCTTAGATCGCTCTTGGTTTAAGTCCTACTTATCTGGAAGAACACATTGTATCTGTTATAGTAATACGACATCAAAATTCTCTGATGTTAAATATGTGTACCCCAGGGCTGTTCTTGGCCCTCTACTTTTCTCTCTTTATATTTCACCTTTTGGCCAAACTATACACAGTTATGGAGTAAATTTCCATTGCTATGCTGATGATACTCAGCTGTATGTGCCTATAAGGGCTGATGATCATACACAAATGACTAATTTAGAGGCCTTCTTGGTTGCTGTAAATGGCCTGCATTTATATAGCACTTTTCTAGTCTACCAACCACTCAAAGCGCTTTACAGTGTATGCCTCACATCCACCCATTCCCATGCACATTCATACACTGATGGAGGGGGCTCTCATGCAAGGTGCCAACCTGCTCATCAGGAGCACTTAAGGGTTCCGTGCCTTGCTCAAGGACACTTCGACACGCTCTCTGCAGGAGCTGGGGATCGAACCAACAACCGTCCGATTACTAGATGGCCCGCTCTACCTCCTGAGCCATGCCGCCCCCTGCTGTAAAAAATTGGATGTCACTAAACTTTCTGCTTTTCAATTCGGATAAAACTGAGATGCTGGTCATTGGCCCTGCTAGACACAGACACCAATTTGATTAAATAACGATAACATTCGACAACTCTGTGATTTCAGCCGGAAATCGTGGGTGTTACATTCGATCCCAGCCTTTCCTTTGATAAGCACATTAAAGAAATCACCAAGACTGCCTTTTTTCACTTATGTATCATAACTAAAATTCAGTCTTTCCTGTCCATGGCTGATTCAGAGACTCTAATACATGCATTTGTTTTATCCAGACCTGATTACTGTCATGTTCTGTTTTCAGGTCTGCCACATGCTAGTACTAAAAGTCTTCAGATGGTTCAGAATGCCGCAGCTAGAATCCTAACTAAATCTAGGAAATTTGACCATAATACACCAATTCTTGCCCCCCCCCCTTACTGGCTTCCTATCCATGTTAGATCAGACTTCAAGGTGCTTCTGCTGACTTATAAAATCCTAAATGGGCTTGCCCATCTTACCTGTCTGATCGCCTTAAACCGTACATTCTATCTCGAGCTCACCACTCTTAAAATACAGGGCTCCTGTGTGTACCCAAAGTTAAAAAGAAGTCAGCTTGTGGCAGGGTCTTTTCCTATCGGGCCCCGTTCTTGTGTAATAACCTGCCTGCTGCCATCAGACAATCAGTCTGCTGAGTCCTTTAAATCCAAACTGAAAATTCAACTTCTTTGCCTTATCATACAATCAGTTGCCTTTAAATTGGGTACTTCACAACTTGTACTGCACGACGGGTCGGTTTCTGTCTCAATGACTTTATCAAGCACAGTTCTGCCGACGAGATTATAGAGCATAGATTATTGACTATTGCAAACTGTTCTCTTCTCTCATATGTCTTTTCTCTCTCTCTGAATGACGTCTTCTCCTTTCTCTTCTTCTGTGTGTGTGAATGGTGTGATGTGGGTCTCCCTTGTGTGCACGTGCAGTATGTCCTCCTCCCAGGTCTCCATGGTAATGGTGGTCACCACCTGGACACTGCTTGGCATCCCCCTCATCACATTTTCTTTTTATATAACTTATAAATACATATAATTTTTTCATCCTGTTTTAATGTTATATGCTTCTCTCACTGAGACATGTGACTTTTTTTTTTTGTCTACATGGTTGTACCGGTCACATGGCTTGGATCCTGGGCTGTTCCACTGGCGTCTGGACACTGCTTGGTATCCTCATCATCATATATAATTCCATTATCCTCTTTCAATGTTGTATTATGTAAATTTGGTAAACACAACATCCATTGCACACTGTCCATCTTGGGAGAGAGATCCCTCCTCTGCTGCTCTCCCTGAGGTTTCTTCATGTTTTTTCTCCCTGTTTAAAGGTTGTTTTTTTTTTTTTAAGGGAGTTGTTCCTTATCCGGTGTGAGGGTCTAAGGACAGAATGTTGTGTTGCTGTAAAGGCCGTTGAGGCACATTTGTAATTTGTGATATTGGGCTATACAAATAAAATTGACTTGACTATTTCCCAGTAAGAAATGCCATTTACCCAGGACAGGATTTACCAGGTGCAGCATCAGCAGTAATGCAGTTGTTGTACCGGACCGTTGTGGTGAAGAGGGAGCTGAGCCGGAAGACAAAGCTCTCAATTTACCAGTCAATCTTCGTTCCAACCCTCACCTATGGTCATGAGCTTTGGGTGGTGACCGAAAGGGTGAGATCGCAGATGCAAGCGGCTGAAATTAGTTTCCTCCGTAGGGTGTCTGGACTCAGCCTTAGAGATAGGGTGAGGAGCTCAGACATCTGGAGGGAGCTCGGAGTAGAGCTGCTGCTCCTTCACGTTGAAAGGAGCCAGTTGAGGTGGTTCGGGTATCTGACTAGGATGCTTCCTGGGCACCTTCCTTTAGAGGTTTTCCGGGCACGTCCAACTGGGAGGAGACCCCGGGTTAGACCCAGAACTCGCTGGAGGGACTACATGTCCAATCTGGCCTGGGAGCGCCTTGGGATTCCTCAGGAGGAGCTAGAGGGCGTTGCTGGGGAGAGATACATCTGGAATGCCCTACTTAGCTTGCTGCCACCACGACCCCACCCCGGAAAAGCTGCTGATGATGAATGAATGAATGCATCTCTCCAATCCCTCTTCTGTAGTCATTAAGCACTTATTAATTAATTTTACACTAGCTACTAGAGCATATAGCAAAGACACTTTATTGCACATTATTTCATGGATAAATCAGCTGTTATACTAGAACAATAACAAACTTCAAGACCTTTCCTGTCTCACCTTGCTCCACTGTCCTTTCATTTACCCCGCTGTACAGGAAAAAAACAAAAACCATCAGCAGACACACTTAAAGGTAAACTGGGAGCTAAAATTAGCCACAAAGCCAATTCCAGCTCAGTAATCATCTGTTCCACTCTCATCTATCACCACAACTGATGCCAACACACACACACACACACACACACACACACACACACACACACACACACACACACACACACACACACACACACACACACACACGGTTCAATTTTTACACGACTGACTTACATGCACACACAATAGTGTCCCTCTTACATACACACAATCTTTCTCAGTCACATATACATACACATTGCCAAGTTTCATGGCCCAATGTGCTTATGTACAAACACACACAAAGTCTCTCCTTCCTTTCAAAGATGGAGAGAGAAAAGACAAGAGACCGTGCAACAGAAAGAAAGAGAGACGGACAAAAGAGAGAGGAAGGGAGAGACAGAAAGAGAGTGTGTTCAGTGACGTGTTGCAGTATAAAAGCTGAAGGAGGCCAACTGCAATCACATTGACTATGAATCAATAATACTGCTTCACAACCACCAACACAGAGACAGTCACTCTCTCTCTCTCTCACACACACACACACACACACACATACACACACACGAGTGCATGTGCACACAATCAACACTGCAGTCGCACCAATGCTACTGCCAACTCGCAGCTAAATCATACAGCATCACAGAAGCGTTAATGCTAATGCTAGGCTAAAAAATGTCTCCTCTGCAAGCCGAGTTAGCATATGCTACTGTTAGCGAGGTTCACTCCCTTGTTTAGCATCGACAGTTATCTAAGACATCGAGGCTACATTAGCGCTGCGTTATTTACACCATAATACAACATAATATTATAAACCTATTCTTGGTTTCACTACAGCTAATGTATTCATTTAGTGCCTCACTGAGTGGTAACTGTAAATCTGTTTAACAACATCGGGTACTTTGTCCACTCAACACCTATAGCACGTCTATCCATTGGACTGTATAAAAAAAGATGGGCATAGCGCCTGTGACGTCAACCACTGGTTTCTGAAGGGCTATTTTGAGGCCTAAATTTTGGCTTTATGCTCGCCGCCATGTGTTATAACATCACATTGGCCTTGATGCCTTTTCCTCCCTGCGAACAGTACATCAATTGTTATGTGAGGTATTTGAAAGATGTCACTGTTCTATTATTAGGAGTTCAAGCCAGAAGGGCTGAAACCTTATTGTTTTTTATGCTGGTTTATTAGTTTTATTCTTCAGCGAGGACAGAGGTGGCAAAGGCATAGGAAAAAGGAAAAAGGAAAAGGCATATGGCGAGTTGTATGAGAGGCTGGACAGTAAGGAAGTAGAAAAGGACTTGTACCGATTGTCTAGACAGAGGGACCAAGCTGGGAATGATGTGCAGCCGATTAGGGTGATAAAGGATACAAATGGACATGTGCTGACAATCGAGGAGAGTGTGTTGAGAAGTTGGACGGAGTACTCCGAAGGGCTGATGAATGAAGAAAATGAGAAAGAGCGAAGGTTGGAGCAAGAATCAAGAAGAACTTTGTCATTTTGCCAAGCACAACAAAATTAAAGGTGTGTAAACCTCAAAATGGTGCAGACATAAAAGAGATCATGCTGAAGAAAAAGAGAACATGTTGAAGGGCTTTTTTGTCAGCTTTGGTGCAGCTGCTGGACCAAGCTGTCACGCAGTTTTTTAGGATGCATCTATAAAAGTTAACAAGCAGTTAACTTGTTGTGTCTTACCTACCACCGCTGAGGTGTTTTCAGCCCAGGAGGGGTCCTCTGTGATGGTGACCCCCAGGAACCTGAAGCTGGGGATTCTCTCCACAGCCTCTGTATTGATGTGGACAGGACTGTGTGTGATCTTTTTAGAAGTCCTGAAGTCCACGATAATCTCCTTGGTCTTTTTGGTGTTTAAGACCAGTTTGTTGTTGTTAGCATACCATGTTGTCAGGTTCTGAACCTCCTCCCTGTATGTGGCTTCGTCGTTGTCCGATATCAGATCAGATATCATCAGATCGATGACTGTCATATCATCCGCAAACGTTAGTGTTTGAGTTGTAGATGGGTTGGCAGTTGTGTGTGAACAGTGCATAAAGGAGGGGGCTCAGCACACAGCCCTGGGGAACGCCGGTGCTCAGGATGAGGGTGGAGGATGTGTGCTTGCCCAGTCTTATACTCTGGGGGCGGGTCATGAGGAAGTTCAGTAACCAACTGCATTTGGAGGGAGTCAGTCCTAGTGTGAGGAGTTTGTCGACCAGCTTGTTTGATATGATGGCGTTAAACAACAAGCTTTAATCCACAAAGAGCATCCTGACCTAGGGTGTGGGGTCTTTCCAGGTGAGAGAGAGGGTTGTATTGAGAGCCACACAGATGGCATCCTCAGTCACTCTGTTTGCCCACCAGGCAAACTGGTGTTGGTCTTGATCAGCTGGGACCGTATCTTTGATGTGGGTGGGTACCAGTCGTTCAAGGCATTTTGAAATGACAGGGGTGAGAACGACTGGCCGATAGTCATTGGAAAAGGGTACCACAGGTTTTTTGGGAACAGGCACGATGGTGTTGGATTTGAGGCATACGGAGACTATACATAAGGATAGAGAGAGGTTGAAAATGTGTGTGAATACCTCTGCTCACTGGTCAGCACAGGCCTGGAGTACACGCCCTTGTACACCATCATGCCCTGCTGTTTTCCATGTGTTGATGCTGCGGAGGGTCCACCGAACCTCGGGAGTGTGCAGAATAAGGGTCTGTGGGTTTCCTAACAGTTTGAAACCGACTGGAGGTTGGTTATTGTCTTTGTCAAACCGAGCAAAGAAGTAGCTCAGTTCCACCGCTAGGTTGGCAGTGTTATTGGCTAGTGTATGCTGTGTGTTATTTTTCCTTTCATAATCTGTGATGGCCTGGAGGCCTTTCCACATTCTCCGTGGGTTGGAGTTACTGTTGAAGTCCTCCTCTATTTGTAGTTTGTTATTGCATATCTGATACCTCTCTTAAGGTTCACTCTGGCGACGCCGTAGGCCAAAGTGTCTCCTGATTTAAAGGCCATGTCTCTTGCTCTCAGCAGCCATTTCACTTCGCTGTTCATCCATGGTTTCTCATTTGGGTACACTTGGATCCTTTTGCTAACAGTGACATTGTCCATGCAGTAGTTAATGTATGACACTACAGATGAAGTGTACCCCTACAGGTCTGTCTGATGGGCAAATATATTCCATTCTGTGTATTCAAAACAGTCCTGGAGTTGACAGATGGCTCCTTCACGCAAAACTTTAACTGGTCGGCTTAGCACTGATAGCAAGGGCTTTGTGTGCTGGGACAAGAAACAAAGAGGTGGTCTGACTGTCCAAGGTGGGGGCGGGGTATGGCCTTTTAAGCACCCTTTATGTTAGTATAGACATGATCTAAGGTGTTTTTCCCCCAGGTTGTGCATTTGACATGTTGGTACGATCTGGGAAGAACATTTCTGAAGTTTGTTTGGTTGAAGTCCCCAGCAATGATGAAAACTCCATCAGGATGTGTGTTGCATTGTTTACTGATGGCGTCACGCATGTGTACAAGTCCTAGTTTAGCATTAGTCTGTAGTGGTATGTATACTCCCTTGACAACAACAACTGTATATTCCCTGAGCAAGTGAAACAGTCAGCACTGAAGCATTAGATATTCCAGGTCCTGAGAGCAGATTTCATTGATTGTAGTCTTGTTCGTGCACCATCTTTCATTTGTGTAAACACAAAGTTCACCGCCTGATTTCTTACCAGAATCAGATGTTCTGTTGGCGCGATGGAGTGAGTGGCCTGCTAGCTCAACTGCGACAACTGGTATGTTGTGATTCAGCCACATCTCCATGAAAATCAGAAAACAGCTGTCCTTTGTAGTTCTCTGTGTAGGGATAGTCCGAGAAAAACACTAGGGAGAGTATCAAAGGTTGAATCAGTTCATCTGGATACGTTTATTGACAGATACATTTCAGCACTCAACGAAGTAACATCTTCAGTCTGTGACCATTGATCATGTGTACAATTCACAGAGGATTAGGAATTGTTGCAATCAATGCATTGTAAGATGGCGACAGATGTATACTGATCGAAACCAACGACCAGTTTCATGATCAAATATGGGTGTGCCCATTAACTAGTTTCAATGGCCATGTGTACTATTCACAGAGGGTTGGGGAATAGTTGCAATCACAGCATTGGAGGATGGCAACAGATGTACTCTGTCGCCATTTTACAATTCTGTAATTGCAACAATCCCTAATCCTCTGTGAATAGTACAAATTATCAATGGTCACACCCATATTTGCATATGAAACTGGTTGTTGGTTTCGGTCGTTAGGCACTATAGAGGGTATGCATTGATGTCACTTTCCCATTGGAACACGCCCCCTCAAGTTGCAGTGAGTGGCAAATCAAACCGCAACATGACGATCGGCAGTCTGTAAGATGATAACTCCGATTTCATGTGAACTCTATTAGTGCAGTCTATCGCACAACAGCTCTTTCCCATTTTCGCACAAGCTACACGCTGCCACTCGGTCTTTTCTTTCTGCCACTCAAAGCACATTTCCACTGTGAATTCCGCATCTGTGACATCACGTGCATACCCTCTATATTGTATTGTATTGTTTATAAGGGTGGGGATATCTGCAGTCAATTTAGGCAGAAGCTGTCACTTAGCTGAGTGATGAAATGTATCTGTCAACAAACGTTGTATCCAGATGAACTGATTCAACCTTCTTGATTTTCTAACCTGGATTATTAAGCATGCATCAAGATACTAGGGAGAGGAGTTTTGTATGATGGAGCAACTCTTAGCCAGGCTAGCAAACGAGCTCGCTTACCACGCTTCTGTTTCCTCTCCCTGCGCCATCTGCACTGCCTCCCCCCTGGGGATAGGGATTCACGTTAGACCCAGTGGTCTGAGAATCTCCTGCGGTATTGTTTTTGAGTTGAAAGTGTTCTGTACAATCCATGCCAATCTTTCAAAGTTCTTGGCGACTGCGGAGAATGCTCGCCCTCATTTTCTTGACTAGGGAGATGATAACAGTCAATAATAATAACAACAAGAAGCACCAGTAAGAGGAGCACAAAGTCGCTGCGTCTGTGCATACCACCGCTCTTTGTGGTAGATAATATCTGCAAAAAGTCCTATTATATGTTCCTCTTTAGATACATTGATTCCTTTCAGCTCTTTGTTTTTTCCGATAGCTTGAGCCAAAGGTTCTATGAAAATTGCAAAAAGGGCAGGGCTAAGGCAGCAGCCCGGCGAGTGCCTCTAAAGACCTTTTAAGTGCCTATCAGATGGCCACTGTTCTTTGTTCTGGCGGTTCGGTCTCTATATAAAGATTGTATGCGCCTAATGAATTGGTTATTAAAACCCAGCACCTCTTCTAACACTCCGTACAGAAAAGGCCAATGAACTATCAAACGGCTCCTATGCGTCGAGACTGACCAGAGCTGTGCTAAGATACTGTTTATTAGCCTGTTCTAGAATGTGTAGGTGTCTTGATGCTCAATAATCCAGGTAAGAAAATCAAAGAAGGTTGAATCAGTATCCAGATGAACTGATTCAACCTTCTGTGATATAATGTGTCGGGTTCATCTGATGTTATCCTGTATTTGTCAACCTTTTATAAAACCCTGTCTGATCTTCATCTATTAAATCAGGCAACAAGTGTAAAGTGTTCAATTCTTTTTGAGATTACAGATGTAATCTGCATTCAATAGAAATTAGACAATAAACTTCACAACTTTCTTTATTTTTGCCTTCTTTTAGGATGACTGATATCATGGCCTCTTTCCATGATGGTGGTGCCACAGCTTTGTTGAGTGTCCAATTTAAGGATTCTAGCAATAAAGCGGCGAGATCTTCTTTAAAGATTTTAAACCCTTCATTCAGAAATCCGTCACTCCCTGGGCATTTATTTGTTTTCAATTTGCTGATCACTACATCCAATTCTTTTTTGTGACGGGGGCGGTTAATTCATCACTTTGTTTTTTTTCTTATGGAGGGGAGGTCTAACAATACGTTATCTTCATCGTCAATCTTAAGACTGTAAGTATATGGTTTCATAGTAATCTTTAAAGGTTTTATACATTTCTTCTGGTTCTTAGGTTATTTTTATTAATTAAAGGAGCTCTGATCTTGTGCACTGAATTTATAATTTGTGTCCTGAGGCGTCTTGCTAAAACTTTTGTTGCTTTCGGGCCTGATTCATTAAAGGTTTGTTATGTGAATGTCAATTTCTTTTTTAATTCACCAATCAACATGTTCTCTATTTGTTTTTTTTTTAGTTCTTTTATCTGGTTTGTCAATCCTTTATCCTCATCTTTTTGTTGTCGTTTCTGTATTTTTCTCAACGTTTTCTCTAATTCATCGTATTTTATCCTCTTCATCTTGTTTAAGTATGCCGTTCTTGAAATTAGTCTCCTCTCATTATCGCATCGACCGTGTCTCATACAATGGTTGGGTCTACTTGGCCATTCTTGTTCTCTTTTATAAAGTCACCAAATTCTGTCTTAATCTCCTTTACAACAGTTTTATTGCTTAAAATACTGATATATATATCAATGACTAAATATATTTAGTCTCCATGATGTACTCATCACTCTATTATTCAAGATTATAGTTAGATAAATTGCATTGTGATGATCTGATACATCTGCTGTTCCTATTGAGCACTCCTTTCACCCTGTGACTATCAATAGTGTTCATTATGAAATAGTCTATTCTGGAGTACACCTGATGACTAGCTGAATAGTGAGTAAAGTCTTTTTCTAGTGCATGGAGGTTCCTCCATACATCATACATTCCTTTCTCTTTAACATATTGAGGTCTTTTTATCTATGGCATTCATGCCTTTTTGTACTTGTCGCATCGATAGAGTACTTCAGAATTGTGTTCCATTCTCCAGCACAGACTTAAGATTCCTTCACATTCAGAAATGATTGTATCAAATAGGAATTTAAAGAATTTTCTATCACTTTCTGGAGGGATATATATATGCGAATGTGACCAGACCATTATCTATCCTTCCTTTGATTATTATATGACTGAGCTACCTTAATCTCAAACTGCACAAGAGACACTCAGTAAACAGTCAAGTCAAGAGTCAACACACGCAGTGCTTTCCGTCTCAGTTTATATACACTCATTGATCAATAGCAATATATATGACATGGTAGTTATATGTGTCCTGTGATGGCCTGGCGGCCTGTCCACGTTTTCCTGTCCTGGCTGCCGCCCAATGACTGCTGGGATAGACTCCAGCATCCCCGCGACCCTGAGAGCAGGATAAGCGGTTTGGATAATGGATGGGTTGTTATATGGCTGCCCTCTTAGTCTAACCTTTTCCTTAATTGGTTCAAAGTTAAGAGAGTTGGAAATCAGAGTAGCCACTCCCCTTTTAGACTATATTTACAAGAACTGAAAAAGAGTTTCAGTTCCCAAACTTTTTCAGCTTATGTTCTTGCTTCAACATGTCTCTTGTAAAAATAAAACGTATGTCTTATCTTTTTTTCATTTTTGCTCACACTTTACTCCTCTTGACTGGATTACTCAGGCCATTCACATTCAAGGAACCAATTCTCAAGTTATGTCACCCTATCAAGAATAAATTAGCTAATAGCCCCCAAAAGCAAATCCAAACAAAAACAACAATCATGAAGTACAAAAGTGAACAAACCTCAAACCGAGGAGGAGAAGGAGGCTCTTGCGCCTCCTAATTTGACCACGTTGGTGGGTCGAGGGTGAAGCCTCTCATTAGGAGAGGGCTCAGTGTTAAGGATGGCTGGGGAGTCCAGAAACATTAACTCTACCATCCTATGTGTCCAACGTATCCCATATAGCAGCGTTTCCCAACCCAGTCCTCGAGGAACCCCTATCCTGCAGATTTTCATTGTAACCCTGCATAGGTATCCCTGCTTGTACTTACTCAACCAATCATCTAACAGCACTTAAGTATGCAAGGTGTGCAACAATTGACATAATTCATTGCTGATTGGTTGAATAACTACAAACACGTACCTATTCAGGGTGGCAAAGACAATCTGCAGGATAAGGGTTCCTTGAAGACTGGGTTGGGAAACACTGCCATATAGTGAATGAACCCGCCTCTCTCAGGCACATATACATGCTAAACTAGAATGGCCATTTTACAACGTCAGAATTTTAACTATCACACCGGGTCATGTAGTTTAAATCCCTGTTCATATTTGCTCAGTGCGCCTCCTCTGGAATTCCTAGAGTTTTCCCCTCATTGTCTGTGCTGCTGCCAACCCTCTCCCACAGCGACCCGCTGTCTGCTGCCATCCCAACAGTTCCCAAAGCCCTCTTTTCAGGCTATTCTCTCCCTCAGCTTTCTATGGCTCTTCCACAGGGAATCCACGTCACTTCAGCTCCCACTGCACCTCCTGCGCACTGGTGTATGCTTGGGCCCCTGTATCCCAGTGGATCTGCATGTTTGTGTACAGTGTTGGAAGCGAATCCCCTTTTCCTTGAGGGCTTTTTTTATCCCATTGTATTCCTTGCAGTTCGCGACCATATCAGTTGCATAGTCATAGTTGAAGTAGAGAGATCTGTTGCCCAGTTGGATTTTTTTCCTTTTTCCAAGCTTCGCTCAGTACCATCTCCTTGGTTGTGAACTCCTGGAAGTTGATAATAATAGGTCTCGGTGGGGCTTTGGGTCAGGGTTTATGCATCAGGGACTGATGAGCCCGCTGCATTTTCAGATCCAAATCTTGTGGGAATGGCAACTCCTGAAGAGTTTCACACAAACTGTGGTACTGAGTTTCCCTCCTCTCTCTGCCTGCCTTTCCAAAGGTGCATATGTTGTTTCTCCTAGACGTGGACTCTTAAGTTTGTTAGTATCTGCAACAGAACTCTTTGCTGTTCCAGGCAGGTGCAAAGTGCCACAACTGCCTCCGCCCCTCATCCCTCTACCTGCTCCACATGGGTCTCTGCTTCTCCTCGGTTGGACAGGCTCTGCAGTTCTGTCACAAGGTTGTCAAGTTTGTCATTGATTTTTTGTCCCAGATGATTAATTTCCTGTCTCAGACAGTCATTGTCCCCCTTGAGATACGTTTTTAGCTCCTTTATCGCCCTGATTATGTCTTCAGGATCTACACTTGTTTCAGGGTTCCTCTGGCCTTCAGCAGCTTCATTTCAACTGCTAGTGTGTTCTGCTTCGATGTCACTAGCTTTTGTCACCAAGACACTTTTATCTTGAATTTTTGTTCTCTCTTACGACGTTTGGCATTTCTTTTTCCACTCATCCATCCTTTCCACTGCTAGATGTTGAGTTATTAGGTGGGGAAATTGCAATAGATCTGGGAGCGCAGTTTCACTATGCGTCTAACTACTCAATCAACAAAACCAGATGTCACAATGAATTGCATTTAATGTACAAAATGTCCCATATAAATAAAGTTTAATTGATTTATTGATTAGGGGCTGACTACTTACTGTTGACAATGACAAAATGTCCCCCTCACCCATTCACTTCTTCCATGTCAAGTCAATTTTATCTGTATAGCCCAAAATCAATAATTACAAATTTGCCTCAGTGGGCTTTACAGCAACACAACATCCTGTCCTTAGACCCTCTCATCAAAACAGCCTCATTGAAAGAGACATAGGTGGATTTTATTAGCTACCTATCCTTGTCCCTTACCAGACTGATGTGAATCAGATTGATGTGATGTGAATTTTAATTAAAAAGCAACATTAAATCTAAACCGTCTAAGTATGTCAACCTAGCTAACTTTTACTGACACCAAGAAATTAAGCTAACGTCAGAATCTGAGAAGTGTTCAAGCAAGCAATCCATTTATTTTTCTGTCCCTCTGTCCATCCATCCTTCTTGCTGTCTTGCAATTAGACTACAGCAGTGCAAAGAGAAAAGCATTAAGCGGAATAAAATATAACGGACCTGAACATAACAGATAAGAATGGATCAGAGTAGGGTGTCCGGGTACCGTAGTGGCCTATTCCATTGTCTACTAACAGGGGGATGTCCGGTTCGAATCCCCGTGTTACCTACGGCTTGGTCGGGCATCCCTACAGACACAATTGGCCGTGTCTGCGGGTCGGAAGCCAGATGTGGGTATGTGTCCTGGTCGCTGCACTAGCGCCTCCTCTGGTCGGTCAGGGGCGCCTGTTCGGGGGGGGGGGATTGGGGGGGAATAGCGTGATCCTCCCACACGCTACGTCCCCCTGGTGAAATTCCTCACTGTCAGGTGAAAAGAAGAGGCTGGTGACTCCACATGTATTGGAGGAAGCATGTGGTAGTCTGCAGCCCTCCCCGGATAGGCAGAGGGGGTGGAGCAGCGACCGGGACGGTTTGGAAGAGTGGGGTAATTGGCCAAGTACAACTGGGGATAAAAAAAAGGGGGAGGGTAAAAAAAAAGAATCAGAGTGGAGAAGCCACCAAAACCTGTTTCTGAATCCAGGAGAGTCATCCTACCTCCACCATGGAGCGAGAGAGACAGAGACACAAAAACAGCACTTGTTGTGGAGGGAGAGAGAGACCGAAAGCAAGACAGCGAGAAAAATAAAGACAGACAGAAACGGAGAGTACTTGTGACAGAGGGAGAGAAAGAAACGGAGCAAGAGCTGGAGCGAGAGCACTTGTGGCAGAGGGAGACAGAAGAAAGAGGGGTGCAGAGAGATGGTTGGAGGGGTCCGAGTGTGACAGAGGAAAGCTGATGAAAGCGAGTGAATCTGGGCCTCAGAGAGGAAAGTGAGCTCCTTCTTTAAGTGTCGACGCTCTCACCCCCCACCTCCTGATTCATGGATTACTATCAGAGGAGAACACAGTTCGGCGTACGGAACCGCTCATTCAGCAGTGACAGGACGCTGTCAGCCCTCACACACCAAGTTCACTTGGAGTTAGAAGTGGATTTATTGTGTTAGCCCGACTACAACTGGACTTTTAAAATTCATGTAAACGTGTTAGTCCCACTGAAATCGTACTAAATCGAGTTTCTCAAAGTCAGACTAACACACCTAGACGACGCGGTTGGGGATGGATTTACTCTGGCATGTGTACGCTTCAGTCGGCCCCGAACTGGCCGAGGCGTTCGGTGCATGATCCATAGTTCCTGCGGCGGTCTTTCACCCGGAAGTGGAACAGCGTGGTATCAACAGTACCAACGTGGCATCTCATTTGTACCAACAGTGAAGTGTAGAGTACGTATGAAATGTACAGCGCTGTTAAGGTGTCCATGTTTTCACCGCTCCACATGGAACCTGCTTGCCGCTTGCTAACTTGTTTGTCGCTTGTTTGGTATGTGACGCAACAGGTCAACGGGAAGAAGGTCCAATAGCAACCGGCTGAAAGGGGGCATATCGCCACCTACCGTACCGGGGTCGGACATACTGCCGCCAATAAATCGATTCTCCCCCGGTTCTTGTCTACTGGGACAACGATAGTAGTCCGGTTACATGGCCTGATCGAGCTGTAACCGTAGCTCACCTTACCTGTGCATGTAAATGCAGTGACAGACACACACCACAGCCTCACTGCCACCAAGAATCACAACACAATGTTTTGATGCTCCCCTGTGATGTGTAAGAGCTGTTGAGTTATATTTGCGCTGTGTTTAAAACCTCTGACGTCATAAAACAGACCGCAGATCATAGAGAGCCACTAGCTTTAGCCAGGGAGAAACAGGAGACAGTGCAGGGTTCCCATTCTCTAAGAAGCCTCTGCCCAGGACTTTTCCAGGACAGTTTCCATGGCTTCTGCTGGGGTACACATACCAGCTGTTGCTGACATAGGGTCCCATTATTCAGTATGAACTATCAATGGAAGTCTCAAAAGTCTCTAAACGGACTGCACCACCCAGACTTCACACACTGGTGTCCGGGTGGCGTAGCGGTCTATTCCGCTGCCTAACAACATGGGGATCGCCAGTTCGAATCCCCCGTGTTACCCCTAGCTTGGTCGGGCATCCCTACAGACACAATTGGCCGTGTCTGCGGGTGGGAAGCCGGACGTGGATATGTGTCCTGGTCGCTGCACTAGCGCCTCCTCTGGTTGGTCGGGGTGCCTGTTTGTGGGGGGAGGGGGAACTGGGGGGGAGCAGTATGATCCTCCCACGTGCTACGTCCCCCTGGTGAAACTCCTCACTGTCAGGTGAAAAGAAGAAGCTGGAAACTCCACACGTATGAGAGGAGACATGTGGTAGTCTGCAGCCCTCCCCGGATCGGCAGAAGGGGTGGAGCAGCGACCAGGACTGCTCGGAAGAGTGGGGTAATTGGGGAGAAAAAGGGTGAAAAAAATCCACAAAAAAAAGAAAAGACTTCACACACTGATGTCCCATCTCAACACAAACATATGGATGAAGATATGCCACCTCAGCATGTAAAATTAGGATTTTACAACCGATCTTCATAATTTGCTATGACCTCATCATTATTTCCAGGACATTTGATCAACATCATCATTTTCCGGGTTTTTTCCGTGACTGGAATACTACTCCATTCATTTCCAGGTTTTCCAGGGCGCACTGGAACTCTGACAAGCGCTATAAAGCCTTTGGCACCTGCCTCCCAACATGGTGGCCGTCAAAGCCACTGGCATCCGCTCACCGAACGTTTCATGACAGGCCTTCCTCTCTAGCTACCACACAGTGCTGACGCTGATGTGTACTACTGTGCTGACGCACAATGTAGTAGAGGTAGTAGAGCTGTATAATTATGGCTAAAATAACAATAACAATTATTATGCTCAATATTGCGGTCAGCTATTTATTCATCCATTTTGGGGGAGCAGAATTGTTTTACTGAGCATCAACAGAAAACTGATTTTCCACTCATAACGTATAAATAAATACTCACATGTACAAATCTTCAAATCGGAATAATACTTTCTCCACACCACAGCAAGCTCACCCCACAATAACCGCCCCCGGCCATGATCGATTAACCGTGGAAGCCAATTATCAAAATAGTGATTAATATATGACTCAATTTGCAGCCCTATGTAGTAGTAGTAGTAGTAGTAATAGCAGTAGTAGTAGTAGTAGAAATATTAGTAGTAAAATAGTAGTAGTAGCAGCAGTAGTAGAAATATTAGTAGTAGAAGCAGTAGTAGCAGCAGTAGTAGTAGTAGAAATATTAGTAGTAGAAGTAGTAGTAGCACAGGTAGTAGTAGTAGAAGTAGTAGTAGTAGTAGTAGTAGCAGCAGCAGCAACAGTAGTACTTATAGTAGTAGAAATATTAGTTTTAGAAGTCGTAATAGCAGCAGCAATAGTAGTAGTAGTAGTAATAGCAGTAGTATTATTAGTAGTAGAAATATTAGTAGCAGCAGTAGTAGTAGTAGTAATAGCAGTAGTATTAGTAGTAGTAAAAATATAAGTAGTAGTAGTAGCAGCAGCAGCAGCAGTAGTAATAGCAGTAGTATTAGTAGTAGTAAAAAAAGAAATAGTAGAAGTAGTAGTGGTAGCAGCAGCAGTAGTAGTAATAGCGGTACAAGATAAAACCAGAGAAGTCATACCAACATGATTACCATTTAAACATCTGTCATAGTGACACCAGCCATACACGAGCGTTACAGCCTTCATAGTACACACCATTACTTCACACAACACCATTACTTCACACAACACTGCCACTTCATACAACACCATTACTTCACACACCATTACTTCACACAACACCGCTACTTCATACACCATTACTTCACACGCCATTACTTCACACAACAACGTTACTTCACACAACACCATTACCTCACACACCATTATTTCACACAACACCATTACTTCACACGCCATTAATTCACACAACACCATTACTTCACACAATACCATTACCTCACACACCATTATTTCACAGAACACCATTACTTCACACACCATTATTTCACACAACACCATTACTTCACACACCACCATTACTTCATACAACACCATTACTTCACACACCATTACCTCACACACCATTATTTCACACAACACCATTACTTCATACAACACCATTACCTCACACACCATTATTTCACACAACACCAATACTTCACACAGCAGCATTACTTCACACAACACCAATACTTCACACAGCAGCATTACTTCACACCAACACCATTACGTCATACAACACCATTACTTCACACAGCAGCATTACTTCACACTGCAGCATTACTTCACACTGCAGCATTACTTCACACCAACACCATTACTTCCTACAACACCTTTATTTCACACCAACACCATTTCTTCATACAACACCATTATTTCACACACCATTACTTCACACAACACCGTTACTTCACACAATACCATTACCTCACACACCATTATTTCACACAACACCATTACTTCACACAACACCATTACTTCATAGAACACCATTACTTCACACACCATTACCTCACACACCATTATTTCACACACCATTACCTCACACACCATTACCTCACACACCATTATTTCACACAACACCAATACTTCACACAGCAGCATCACTTCACACAACACCATTACGTCATACAACACCATTAATTCACACAGCAGCATTACTTCACACTGCAGCATTACTTCACACCAACACCATTATTTCACACCAACACCATTACTTCATACAACACCATTATTTCACACAACACCATTACTTCATACAACACCATTATTTCACACAACACCATTACTTCACACAGCAGCATCACTTCACACCAACACCATAAAGTCATACAACACCATTACTTCACACAGCAGCATTACTTCACATCAACACCATTACTTCATACAACACCATTATTTCACACAACACCATTACTTCACACAGCAGCATTATTTCACACAACACCATTACTTCACACAGCACCGCTACTTCATACAACACCATTACTTCACACAGCAGTATTACTTAACACTGCAGCAATACTTCACACCAACGCCATTACTTCATACAACACCATTATTTCACACCAACACCATTACTTCATACAACACCATTACTTCACACAGCAGCATTATTTCATACAACACCATTACTTTACACAGCACCGCTACTTCACACAGCAGCATTACTTCCATCAACACAACTTGTGATATGGCGGCGGGCAGATCGCTTCTCGTGAGCTGCTGATAAGACAAGGCCTTCCTCTTCAGCGCAGCATGGCGAGCCCGCTGATAAACTGAGCTGTGATAAGCTCTAAAATGAAGATAAGGTGGGGAGATACGATAGACCACCAGCAGGGTGGAGATGATGGACGGTTAGGACCACCTGACAGAGCAGCCAAACTAAAACAGTAAACCCGGCAGCACACATGGCATACTACACAACACCACACACCGGTATGGCAGAGTGTTGACACAGTCGGGGACGATGTGGCCTCTCGGTTTATTCAGCAGTACTCTGCTGGACGCCAGCGATCTAAGGGCCTCACAGATCCACTACAATAATAAAAACCATCAACATGGGGACCGCCGGGCCTACCAACACGGGGATCGCCGGTTCGAGCCCCCATGTTACCTCCCGGCTTGGTCGGGCGTCCCTACAGACACAGCTGGCCATGTCTGCGGGTGGGAAGCCGGATGTGGGTGTGTGTCCTGGTCACTGCACTAGCGCCTCCTCTGGTCGGTCAGGGCGCCTGTTCAGGGGGGGGGACTGGGGGGAACAGCGTGACCCTCCCACGCGCTACACCCCCCTGGTGAAACTCCTCACTGTCAGGGGAAAAGAAGCGGCTGGTGACTCCACATGTATGGGAGGAGGCATGTGGTAGTCTGCAGCCCTCCCCGTATCGGCAGAGGGGGTGGAGCAGAGACCAGGGCAACTCTGAAGAGCGGGGTAATTGGCCGGATACAACTAGGGAGAAAAAAAAAAAAGAGGGGGGGGGGGTCTAAAAAAAAACCCATCTGTTCAACACTTTAAGAAATCCAGTTCACAAAAGAACTACACAACAGACGGTAACAGATGCACATTTTCCATGATTGCACGGAGGCAGTGAAGAGGCCACTGTGCACCACGCCGTGCCAGGGAGGAGTCAGGCGGAGGGTCATCATTAGTGGTGGAGCTGAAAAACATACCAGGAAGTCGCACAGAAAAATGACAATGACCATAACAAATGACGCCATGACGCAACGGCATCTGTCTGTGTAACATGTGACACGTCTCCTCGGCCGACGCGACGCAGATTCAGACATTTCAGTTTAGTTTTGTTCATTCATTCATTCATTCATTCATTCATTCATTCATTCATTCATCGTCAGACACTTCTCCGGGGTGGGGTCGTGGTGGCAGCACGCTATGTAGGGCACTCCAGACGTCCCTCTCCCCGGCAACGCCCTCCAGCTCCTCCTGGGGGATCCCAAGGTGTTTGCATGCCAGATTGGACATGTAGTCCCTCCAGCAAGTTCTGGGTCTACCCCGGGGTCTCCTCCCAGTTGGATGTGCCCGGTAAACCTCCAAAGGAAGGCACCCAGGAGGCATCCTAATCAGATGTGGCGCCACCGGACGGGACATGAATGCAGAACCGATCGCTGAACGTCAGCATCATTCAGCCCGACCCACCGCAGCGGTCCAGCCACATCCAGCCTGGCTATCAAATGGTGCCAAAGTCCCAGAAACCAGTGGTTCTCCATGCAAAACCACGTGGTAATGGGAACACTACTACGGTAAAGCTTCATTTCTGTATCCAGAACCGTCTGGCCTGTCTGGAAAACCAACCAAGACACAGGAACCAGGCTGACAGTGCAAGCATGCGAAGTGTGTGTGTGTGTGTGTGTGTGTGTGTGTGTGTGTGTGTAGTTGTGGGGTGGAGATATAAACCATGGTGGTGGTTTACATCTGGTGAGGAGAGGTTGGTGTATCAACCCCCAGTCAGGACGGCGGCCCCGTCCCGGGGCAGGTGGAACCCACAAGCAGGCGGGAAGATCACTGATGGAATAACTTAACAGATGACAGCCGAGTCACGGCGAAGGGAGAACGGACACGGACTGAGCTTAATGCCCTCACTATTCATTACTTTACTCTTTCAAGCTGCTGCAAACTGCATCACATTAATCACCGGCTAACAACGCAGTTACAACACAATCAGCTGCCTCCTCTAAAACGTTAACAGGCAGGATGGGGAAGACCAACTGACGACCTCGGAGTCTGTGCTGTGTGACATCATCCAACACATCTTAGTCAGTTAATGTGGAGTTCTCAGCCACGGAAAACAGTCCAAAGATCAGGAGACCAAAAAATATATATATTTTTATTTTTCTCCCCCCCTTTTCTCCCCAACTGTACCCGGCCAATTAGCCCACTCTTCCGAGCCGTCCCGGTCTCTGCTCCACCCCCCTCTGCTGATCCGGGGAGGGCTGCAGACTACCACATGCCTCCTCCCATACATGTGGAGTCCACCAGCCGCTTCTTTTCACCTGACAGTGAGTTTTGCCAGGGGGACGTAGCGCGTGGGAGGATCACGCTGTTCCACCCAGTTCACCCTCCCCCTCGAACAGGCGCCCCAACCGACCAGAGGAGGCGCTAATGCAGCGACTAGGACACACACCCACATCCGTCTTCCTACCAGCAGACACGGCCAATTGCGTCTATAGGGACGCCCAGCCAAGCTGGTTGTAACACGGGGGTTCAAACTAGCGATCCCAATGTTGGTAGGCAACGGAATAGACCACCACACCACCCACACGCCCAAGACCAAAATATTTCTAAAAAAATTAAAAGGTTGGACTCATTTACCATCATGCCTAATACACCAGAGGACTCATGGCAGGAAGAATTCTGTCAGAAATACTCTGTGATTGGGGCGTCCGGGTGGCGTGGTGGTCTATTCTGTTGCCTACCAACACGGGGATCGCCGGTTCGAATCCCCGTGTTACCTCCGGCTTGGCCGGGCATCCCTACAGACGCAACTGGCCGTGTCTGCAGGTAGGAAGCCGGATGTGGGTATGTGTCCTGGTCGCTGCACTAGCGCCTCCTCTGGCCGGTTGGGGCGCCTGTTCAAGGGGGGGGGGGGGGACTGGGGGGAATAGCGTAATCCTCCCACACGCTACGTCTCCCTGGGGAAACTCCTCACTGTCAGGTGAAAAGAAGCGGCTGGTGACTCCACATGTATGGGAGGAGACGTGGTAGTCTACAGTCCTCCCGGATCGGCAGAGGGGGTGGAGCAGAGACCGGGACAACTCAGGGGAACGGGGTAATTGGCCAAGTACAATTGGGGAGAAAAAAGGTGGGGGAAAATAAAAAACAAACAAATAATGTGATTAATAAAATATCATCTCTTCACTTCTTTTTTTGTTTTGTTTAATTGTCAGTGAGATGTTTCAATAAACCATTTTACTGCTGGTGGTGCTGGTGGTGGGGGGAGGGGGGTACTTTGCTGCGTATTTGTATTGCATTGTGTGCATGTGTGTGTTTGCAGTCTTAACACCAACCTGCTGTCTGTCCTTCTTGTGTATTTTCATCTTCTATGCCTTCACTGCATCTGTTAACAAAACGACACATTCAGCATTAGTCGGACAAATGCACACACAACACACACAACGGACACAACAGTTCATTCCATCATTAAATAATGAGGTTATTTACCACGGCAGAGAGTAAACTCATTATAACTAAACAGTCAAGAAACACAGCTTGTCTGCATGCAATGGCATGCAGATGCACAACTGGGTGTGATTCAGTGTCCGCTTGACATCGAGTCTTAAATATTGCAGATAGTAGGAGCGTAAGAAAATATCGATACACTCGGGTATTGTGATATCATCTTTTGTGATACTGTATCGATTCTCAAAACCACTATATCGATGTTTAATCGTTTACATGTAAAGGTTTGTGACAAACATGTTGTGTTGTGTGTAACCCCACGACGGCTAGATAACAGTGTTGTAATCTATCTTCAGCCATTTGACTCTTCCGCTCCAACCCAACCACGTAAACTGAGACAGGAAGTAGCATAAGCACAAACAACACAGGCCTATGAAATCACAATATGTCACCTTTCTTACAGTATCACAATATATCGCCTTACTTACAGCATCACAATATATCACCATTCTTACAATATCACGATATATCGCTTCACAACCTGTACGTGATACGTATCGTATCGTCAGATTCTCGCCAATACACAACCCTAGTAGAATGTTGTATAGTCTTTTTAAAGCCGTTTGTTCAGTATTTCCTTATATATATACAGTGCATCCGGAAAGTATTCACACCCCTTCACTTTCCCCACATTTTGTTATGTTACAGCCTTATTCCAAAATGGATTAAATTCCTTTTTTTTCTTATCAATCTACACACAATACCCCATAATGACAGAGTGAAAAAGGTTTTGTAGAAATTTTTGCAAATGTATTAAAAATAAAAAACGGAAATATTGCATGTACATAAGTATTCACACCCCGATTGCTCAGCCAAACTGAGCAATCGGGGGAGAAGGGCCTTGGTCAGGGAGGTGACCAAGAACCCGATGGTCACTCTGACAGAGCTCCAGCGTTCCTCTGTGGAGATGGGAGAACCTTCCAGAAGGACAACCATCTCTGCAGCACTCCACCAATCAGGCCTTTATGGTAGAGTGGCCAGACGGAAGGCTCTGCTCGGTAAAAGGCACATGACAGCCTGCTTGGGGTTTACTAGAAAGCACCTAAAGGACTCTCAGACCATGAGAAACAAGATTCTCTGGTCTGATGAAACCAAGATTGAACTCTTGGGCCTGAATGCCAAACGTCACGTCTGGAGGAAACCAGGCACCTCTCATCACCTTGTTAATACCATCCCTACAGTGAAGCATGGTGGTGGCAGCATCATGCTGTGGGGATGTTCTTCAGCGGCAGGAACTGGGAGACTAGTCAGGATCGAGGGAAAGATGAATGGAGCAAAGTACAGAGAGATCCTTGATGTAAACCTGCTCCGGAGCGCTCGGGACCTCAGACTGGGGCGAAGGTTTACCTTTCAACACGACAACGACCCTAAGCACACAGCCAAGACAACGAAGGAGTGGCTTCAGGACAAGTCTGTGAATGTCCTTGAGTGGCCCAGCCAGAGCCCAGACTTGAACCCCATTGAACATCTCTGGAAAGACCTGAAAATAGCTGTGCAGCGACGCTCCCCATCTAACCTTACAGAGCTCGAGAGGATCTGCAGAGAAGAATGGGAGAAATACCCCAAATATAGGTGTGCCAAGCTTGTAGCTTCATACCCAAGAAGACTTGAGGTTGTAATCGCTGCCAAGGGTGCCTCAACCAAGTACTGAGTAAAGGGTGTGAATACTTATGTACATGCAATAGTTCAGTTTTTTATTTTTAATAAATTTGCAAAAATTTCTACAAAACTGTTTTTGCTTTGCCATTATGGGGTATTGTGTGTAGATTGGTGAGAAAAAAAAGGAATTTAATTCATTTTGGAATAAAGCTGTGACATAACAACATGTGGGGAAAGTGAAGGGGTGTGAACACTTTCCGGATGCACTGTATATACACTACCGTTCAAAAGTTTGGGATCACCCAAACAATTTTGTGTTTTCCATGAAAAGTCACACTTATTCACCACCATATGTTGTGAAATGAATAGAAAATAGAGTCAAGACATTGACAAGGTTAGAAATAATGATTTGTATTTGAAATAAGATTTTTTTTACATCAAACTTTGCTTTCGTCAAAGAATCCTCCATTTGCAGCAATTACAGCATTGCAGACCTTTGGCATTCTAGCTGTTAATTTGTTGAGGTAATCTGGAGAAATTGCACCCCACGCTTCCAGAAGCAGCTCCCACAAGTTGGATTGGTTGGATGGGCACTTCTTTGAGCAGATTGAGTTTCTGGAGCATCACATTTGTGGGGTCAATTAAACGCTCAAAATGGCCAGAAAAAGAGAACTTTCATCTGAAACTCGACAGTCTATTCTTGTTCTTAGAAATGAAGGCTATTCCATGCGAGAAATTGCTAAGAAATTGAAGATTTCCTACACCGGTGTGTACTACTCCCTTCAGAGGACAGCACAAACAGGCTCTAACCAGAGTAGAAAAAGAAGTGGGAGGCCGCGTTGCACAACTGAGCAAGAAGATAAGTACATTAGAGTCTCTAGTTTGAGAAACAGACGCCTCACAGGTCCCCAACTGGCATCTTCATTAAATAGTACCTGTTAGAGCCTGTTTGTGCTGTCCTCTGAAGGGAGTAGTACACACCGGTGTAGGAAATCTTCAATTTCTTAGCAATTTCTCGCATGGAATAGCCTTCATTTCTAAGAACAAGAATAGACTGTCGAGTTTCAGATGAAAGTTCTCTTTTTCTGGCCATTTTGAGCGTTTAATTGACCCCACAAATGTGATGCTCCAGAAACTCAATCTGCTCAAAGAAGTGCCCATCCAACCAATCCAACTTGTGGGAGCTGCTTCTGGAAGCGTGGGGTGCAATTTCTCCAGATTACCTCAACAAATTAACAGCTAGAATGCCAAAGGTCTGCAATGCTGTAATTGCTGCAAATGGAGGATTCTTTAACGAAAGCAAAGTTTGATGTAAAAAAAATCTTATTTCAAATAAAAATCATTATTTCTAACCTTGTCAATGTCTTGACTCTATTTTCTATTCATTTCACAACATATGGTGGTGAATAAGTGTGACTTTTCATGGAAAACACGAAATTGTTTGGGTGATCCCAAACTTTTGAACGGTAGTGTATATATATATCCATCCATTATCCAAACAGCTTATCCTGCTCTCAGGGTCGCTCGCGGGGATGCTGGAGCCTATCCCAGCAGTCATTTGGCGGCAGGCGGGGTGACACCGTGGACAGGCCGCCAGGCCATCACAGGGCCCACACACACACACACATACACACACACACACACACACACACACACACACACACACATTCATACCTAAGGACAATTTACTACGGCCGATTCACCTGACCTACATGTGTTTGGACTGTGGAAGGAAACCGGAGCTCCAGGAGGAAACCCATGCAGGCACGGGAAGAACATGCGAACTCCACACAGAGGACGACCCGGGACGACCCCCAAGGTTCGACTACCCCGGGGCTTGAACCCAGGACCTTCATGCTGTGAGGCGACTGCGCTAACCACTGCGCCACCATCTTCTTATATATATATATATATATATATATATATATATATATATAAAAAGTGGAAGTCAAAAGTTGCAGCACAGCACATACGTTTGTTTTTTTAGAAAGATGTGAAACTCTCAGATGACAGCAGATAAAATAGCCCTACTCTCAGTTTTGGTGCAATTCCAGCATGTTAAGCATGGAAACCACACAGCATGAGGTCTGGACTGGTGCACTCAGCACCACACTGCAACCGTGACTGAGATCTGAACCGCATCTAAGCATGTGCTTCAGATCCATTTCACACCCCTCCAACCAGCGATAATGACAACAAATAATGTCTGTGAATGGCCCTCCATCCACCAGGGAAACTATTAAAACGTTCTTTGTTTACAGCAGGTGAATTCTGAAGTAATTGTCGGCTGGTTTTCATCAGGCTGCGTTTACAGAATACAGGTGTAGTAACGTTACTGTGCTGTTGACGGGCCACATGAGCCATCTAAACACCACATCTGGAACCAGCTCGGTAACAATAACCCTCATGGCCACCACCTGCTGGGATGGAGGACTGCTCCAGGTTCCAGTGTGCCTGTGTTGGGATCACAAGCAGGAAGGATGGCTGTTCAAGTGACCGCGCTGTCAGTCCAGCCTTGTGCTCATCCAGTCATCCACTCAGTGTCAGTGCAGACACTTGGTTCTGCACCGGTGGCTTTTGCTCGGTGGTAAAGACTAGCTTGGATCTGAAGATTTTAATTGTAAATATAGCTCTTGTACAAATTATTTATTTTTTGGACACCCCCCCTTTTTCTCGCCAATTACCCCACTCTTCCTAGCCGTCCCAGTCGCTGCTCCACCCCCTCTGTCGATTCGGGGAGGGCTGCAGACTACCACATGCCTCCTCCCATACATGTGGAGTCGCCAGCCGCTTCTTTTCACCTTGACAGTGAGGAGTTTCACCAGGGGAACGTAGCACATGGGAGGATCACCTATTTCCCCCAGTTCCTCGCCCCCTAGAGAGGCGCTCCGACCGACCAGAGGCGCTAGTGCACTGACCAGGACACATACCCACATCCGGCTTCGTACCCGTAGACACAGCCAATTGTGTCTGTAGGGACGCCCGACCAAGACAGAGGCAACACAGGATTCGAACCAGCGATACCCATGTTGGTAGGCAACAGAATAGACCGCTGCACTACCCGGATGCCCCAAATTCTGCTTTTAAACGTATGTTTGGTGATCTACTGCTGCACTTTTGTTCCAGCCCCACGAGGAACTATTGAGAATATGCTGCGAGAACTTAACAGAAATGGACTTGTAACTACTTGACTGAGAGATACTAGAACACACTACATAGTTAAATAGGTGAATGGACTTGTAACTACTTGGCTGAGAGATACTAGAACACACTACATAGTTAAATAGGTGAATGGACTTGTAACTTCTTGGCTGAGAGATACTAGAACACACTACATAGTTAAATACGTGAATGGACTTGTAACTACTTGGCTGAGAGATACTAGAAGACACTACATGGTTAAATACATGAATGGACTTGTAACTACTTGGCTGAGAGATACTAGAACACACTACATAGTTAAATACGTGAATGGACTTGTAACTACTTGGCTGAGAGATACTAGAACACACTACATAGTTAAAAACATGAATTGACTTGTAACTTCTTGGCTGAGAGATACTAGAACACACTACATAGTTAAAACATGAATGGACTTGTAACTACTTGGCTGAGAGATACTAGAACACACTACATAGTTAAATACGTGAATGGACTTGTAACTTCTTGGCTGAGAAATACTAGAACACACTACATAGTTAAATACGTGAATGGACTTGTAACTTCTTGGCTGAGAAATACTAGAACACACTACATAGTTAAAAACAGGAATGGACTTGTAACTACTTGGCTGAGAGATACTAGAACACACTACATAGTTAAATACATGAATGGACTTGTAACTACTTGGCTGAGAAATACTAGAACACACTACATAGTTAAATACGTGAATGGACTTGTAACTACTTGGCTGAGAGATACTAGAACACACTACATAGTTAAATACATGAATGGACTTGTAACTTCTCGGCTGAGAGATACTAGAACACACTACATAGTTAAATACATGAATGGACTTGTAACTACTTGGCTGAGAGATACTAGAACACGCTACATGGTTAAATACATGAATGGACTTCTAACTACTTGTCTGAGAGATACTAGAACACACTACATAGTTAAATATATGAATGGACTTGTAACTACTTGGCTGAGAGATACTAGAACACACTAAATAGTTAAATACATGAATGGACTTGTAACTACTTGGCTGAGAGATACTAGAACACACTAAATAGTTAAATACATGAATGGACTTGTAACTACTTGGCTGAGAGATACTAGAACACACTAAATAGTTAAATACATGAATGGACTTGTAACTACTTGGCTGAGAGATACTAGAACACACTAAATAGTTAAATACATGAATGGACTTGTAACTACTTGGCTGAGAGATACTAGAACACGCTACATGGTTAAATACATGAAATGCATGACTTCTACAAGGGCTACCGCCGTATACAGTCATACAGGTACTTCACGAGTGAATATGGGGCCCATTTCAACAACAGCGGAGGTTTATGGGCGTCCAGTTAGCGTAGCGGTCTATTCCCTTGCCTACGAACATGGGGATCGCCAGTTCGAATCCCCGTGTTACCTCTGGCTTGGTCAGGCGTCCCTACAGACACAACTGGCCGTGTCTGCGGGTGGGAAGCCAGATGTGTCCTGGTCGCTGCACTAGTGCCTCCTCTGGTCGGTCGGGGCGCTTGTTTGGGCGGGGGGGACTGGGGAGGATAGCATGATCCTCCCATGCTCTACGTCCCCTTGGTGAAACTCCTCACTGTCAGAAGAGAAGCAGCTGGCGACTCCACATGTATGGGAGGAGGCATGTGGTAGCCTGCAGCCCTCCCCGGATCGGCAAAGGGGGTGGAGCAGAGACCAGGACAGCTCGAAAGAGCGGAGTAATTGGACGGATACAATTGGAGAAAAGGGGGGAAATAATCCACACAAAAAAAAAACAATAGTTGGAGGTGTCCCACTGCTTTCAATTTCAAGTCAAAGAGACAAAGAATGAAGAACCACTTCAGAGGTGTCTGACCCATAAGGCTTTGAGGCAGCCGTCACACGTCACACAAGTTAAGGCAGTAATACTGCCAGTGGCACTGGTTTCCAGCCGGGATGAAGACTTTGCAACTCTTTCCAAACCTTGCTGAGACCAGACCCTGGCCCGAGGCTACCAGACACACAATTCAAGTTTCATACAAGAGGATGAGCGGGACCACAACTCATTCAAAGCATGTCTGCATGCCAAAAGCACAGACCGACTTAGTTTTTAGCTGTCTATCTATCTATCTATCTATCTACCTACCTATCTATCTATCTATCTACCTCTTTCTAACTATTTAGACTGAAGTGATTTTTTCACATGCATGTGCGTAATGACCAGATTGCAAACGTACACAAAGCCATTTGACCAAGGCTTCTACTGACCGAGTTGAAATTCACCTCTCATAAAGCGTCACGAGTTATTCCTCGTCATCCAACCAAGAGAAATTAGCGGAACTAAAAGGTCATTTTGCACAATTTCTAGCTCATCAACCGCCACAACATTTAACGAATTTCATTTCCTCCCGACAGACACGCCGCGGCCCTTCCTGGTGTGGTTTTCAACCTTCCTGTTTGTACTGCTAATGTAAATCCATGACTTCTGGCGATGTCTTTTACAACACAGCGCTCTCAGACTGCTACTGGGTGAAACACGTCTCCCACTGAGAACAACTTCATCTGCTGCATCAAGTCTAACTGGTTTTAAACAGCAACCAGGCAATCACGTTCATATGCCAGCTGAACCAGTGAACCCAGTTCAGGATTGGGGGTAGACTAGAGCTTATTTCAGCATTTATTTATTTTATTTTATTTAGAGCTTATTTCAGTATTATTTTATTTATTTATTTATTTATTTAGAGCTTATTTCAGTATTATTTTATTTATTAATTATCTTACTTCAGTATTATTTTATTTATTTATTTATTTAGAGCTCATTTCAGTATAATTTTATTTATTTAGAGCTTATTTCAATATTATTTCATTTCTTCATTTATTTATTTAGGGCTGTTCCGCATTACTTACATTTTATTTTATTCATTTATTTAGAGCTTACTTTGTTATTATTTTATTTCTTCATTTATTTATTTAGAGCTTATTTCAGTATTATTTATTTATTTAGAGCTTATTTCAGTATTGTTTGTTTTATTTATTTATTTAGAGCTTATTTCAGTATTGTTTATTTTATTTATTTATTTAGAGCTTATTTCAGTATTATTTATTTTACATTACAGTCATTTAGCCGACGCTTTTATCCAAAGCGACTTACAATAAGTGCATTTAACGTAGGAAATCAGGAGAACTACTAGTCATCAGAGGTCATAAGTGCATCTAAACAAGCATCTAAGAGCAAAACCAGTGCTAAAGTAAAAGCACAAGAAAGAGATTTTTTTTTTTATTATTTATTTAGAGCTTATTTCAGTAGGAACTGAGTGCTTCCAGAAGAATTTCTAACCTGCTCGTGTTTGTTTGAGGTTCAGTTCCCCTAAATGCATGCATTTGGCCTATGGGTAAAACAGGAAAATATCTAAATAATAATTGGAAATATTTAACGAGAAGATGCTACCGAATTCTATCTCATAGCAAAAAAAAAAAAATCATCCCATTAAAATTTCACACAGCGAGATTTCAAATTCTGTTTCAAACAGAAAAATTTAATAAAGATAAGAGTCCAAAAATGGAAATAAATCTGTTTCCATTAGATGGTTTTAAGCTGGTAAAAAATGCTTGTCCTTTTAGGAGCTGGAAAGGGTGCAACAGGATTACATGAGAGAGAGAGAGAGAGAGAGAGAGAGAGACAGAGAGAGAGACAGACAGAGACAGAGAGACAGACAGAGAGAGAGAGGGAGAGAGAGAGCGCACGAGAGAGAGAGAGAGAGAGGGAGAGAGAGAGCGCACGAGAGAGAGAGAGAGCGCACGAGAGAGAGAGAGACAGAGAGAGATATTGTTACAACACCATATGGTGTTTCATTGTTTCATCATAATCTATAAGTCAAGAATTAAACATTTATCAATTTGTCAACAATACCCAGTATACCATGACGTTAAAGACTGGAACAGGAGAACAACTGAAAATTCAAAAGCATTGTCTCCGTTAGTATACTATATACTAGGGGTGGGATGATACTGGATCTAATTCAGAATCATTCGATACGGTCTTCATGGTTCAAGACGCACCCCATTTCACGAGATCGTGCGTTATTAACACTAAAACCACCTGGATTTCACTCCTAACCAAAACAACCATGGGTGGTCAAAATGACCGCCGCTTTTTAAACTCTATATTGTGTCAAGATCAATACCCAGTTGAGATATTAATGCATTACATATGTTGGTGTGCCTGTTAGGAAGCGACTGACACCAAAATTAAAATTTTAACAACTTAAATACGGTAGCGAATTCAGGAGGCAGCCGGGAATCCAACGCAGCTGGGACGCGAACCCGGGTCTCCTGCACCAGCTAGCTATTACTGATTACCTCTGAGACAATCTAAACCAACTCCAGTGTTTCACCTACATTCATAAGTTAATATCAATGGGCTACCAACAATTTTCACTCGCACACTGTGGGAGCACTGTTTTGAGTGATCTTAAACTAGTGCATCAAACGATCCCAGAATCCTCCCTCTCCTCATTCGTCAAAGGACATCGACGTGAAAGGTGCTGTTATAAGAGTAGCGTAGCTCCTTGAAGGAATATAGGGCAGTGCGTCACGCGTGTGCGTAGTGAGAGCGAGCGGCAAAAAAGTAGTGATGGGAATTCTGGCTCTTTTTAGCGGGCCAGATCATTTGGCTCAACTCAGCAATAAGAGCCAGAGTTTTCAGCTCCCCAACGGCTCTCCATTTAGTACCACTTCTGGCTTTTAAAATTCAGCCAAATTTAGCAATTTTTAAATAATATTAAGAAGAAATAGTACTGCATTTTATTTAAAGGTGCCTTTCATGACACTCAAGGTCACCTTACATCAAATACAATAAAACAAAGCAGGAAAATAAAAAAAACAGTGCAATCAACAATAAAACACAATAAACAATAGAGCATACATCAGCAGGGGGAAAAAAGATGAATTTGATGCTGTTAAAGTGTGATAGTTTAAAACGGTGGGCTTTAAGAGCAGTTTTAAATTCTGTAATAGAGTCCAGTAGGTGGATGTGACAGGGAATGGAGTTCCAGAGTTTGGGTGCAGTGTAGGAGAAAGCCCTGGCACCCATTGTACTGAGGTTGATGGCTGGTAGTGCCAATGGACCTGCTGGTGAAGACCGCAGGGAGCAAGATGGAATGTAAGTCTAAAGGAGGTGTGTGAGATAAGCAGGGGATAGATTATGAAGAGCTTTGAATGTTAATAAAATTTTAAAGTTAATCCACTGTGACACAGGACGCCAGCGTAATTGAATCAGCAGGGGAGAGACATGTTCAGTGGACGTTGAATGTGTAATAATCCATGCTGCAGAATTCTGGATGATTGAAGTCGTTGAATAAGTTTGTTGAGGATGCTTGCCAGGATCGCACTGCAGTAGTCAATGCGTGATGTGACCAAAGCATTGATTAAGACTTCTGCGGAGTTGTGTTAAAGCAGGGCATAGTCTGGTGATGTTTCACAGATGGAAAAACGCAATCTAGCAGACAATGTTTATATGACTGGAAAAGGAAAGGGCTCCAGCAATGGTGAGTGAGTAAATATTAGGTTTTGAGTGTAGAGTTAGTGCCAATGAGGAGTAGCTCAGTTTACAACTGTTGAATTTCAGATAATTGTTAGTCATCCATATCTGTATATCATGGAGACAAGCAGTGAGGGTACTGGAGGGGAGAGTAGAAGTGCGCTTAGTGAACACATAAAGCTGTGTATCATCAGCATAGCAGTGGAAATGGATACCATAGTGTCGGTGGATGTTGCTAAGAGGGAGGAGGTAAATAATAAACAGGAGTGTCCCCCAACAGTGAACTTTGTGGAACTCCATGAGGAACTATCAAACTTCCATCCAAGCATTATCCAAACCACTTATCCTGCTCTCAGGGTCGCAGGGATGCTGGAGCCTATCCCAGCAGTCATTGGGCGGCAGGCGGGGAGACACCCGGACAGGCCGCCAGGCCATCACACAAGGCCGATATACACACACACCATCAAACTTTCTGACTGGTAATTCTGAACTTGCACAAAATGTGTGCTGTCTGTAAGATAGGACGCAAACAAGATACACAGTGCCTCCAACTCCAATGCTAGCCAGACGATCCATGAGCAGCTGATGGGATATCGTATCAAAGGCTGCAGTGAGGTCAAGAAGGATGAGGATAGAGAGTAGACCGGAGTCAGCTGCACGAAGGAGTCATTGGTGCTCTTAACCAGGGCTGTTTCTGTGCTATGTTTGGGGCAAAGACAGACTGGAATTGTTAAAAGAGATTATGGTTATCAAGGTAGATCTGGAGTTGAGATGCAACTACCCTCTCGAGGATTTTAATGATGAATGGTAAATTGGAAATAGGCCAGTAGTTATTTTGGTCATTAGATAAATTAGGTTTTTTCAGAGTTGGTCTGATTATGGCAACCTTCAGGGATGGAGGAACTGTACCAGTGGACAGATAAGAGTTGATGATGGAGGATATCAGGGAGATGATAGAGGGCAGGCGTGTTTTAACTAGGGTTATGGGAATTGGATCCAGGTAACATATGGAGGTACTAGACTTAGTAATAAACTCAAAAATGTGATTTTCAATTGGAAGACTGAAGTCACATAGGACAGTGGATGGAGAGTTTCATGGCACTTGCTGATGGTAAGTCAGTCTGCATGATGTTAGCAAAGGCTAGCTGCTCATGAATGGTACTAATTTTGGAGTTGAAAAACTTCAAAAAAACCAGAGCAGTGTTCATTAAAAAGGTTATTGTTCATGTTGGTTTCAGATTGGTTGAGTAACCTTTGCACTGTGGAGAGTTCTAGTATTCCCTTCAAATACACTGATGATATGTGCATAATAGGAGTATTTTTGTAATGGAGTATATGATCTGAATACATTTGTTTATGAACAGCAAGTCCAGTCTTGGTGCAAACCCTCTCAAGGCGTTGACCTAAAGCCTTGAGCTGATGTAGTTCAGCTGTGTACCAGGGCACAGTTTGGGCAAATGAGACAACCCGTGTTGGATGAACTATCATTGTAGTAAGTCCATAGGATTAGGGAGTGAGGAGGTGGGAGAGGAAATGGGGTTAGAAGTAATTAAACTGCTGAGATTATGTGGATTAATATATCTAATGTTGCAGTATGATACGGCACGATCATCTTCTTCTTTAGGCTTGTTCCCTGTTTCTCAGGGGTCACCACAGCGGATTTTAGTTTCCATCCATACCCTGTGAGGGCACAGAACCAATGGCAGCCGTTGGTAACCCAGGCCTCGGCCAATCCCGTATGGAGCCCCGACGGGTCCAGTATGGTCTTGTCAATCAGCATAATGATTTGGCACAATTTTATATCAGATGCCCTTCCTGATAAAACCATTAACCCTATGGACAGAGGCACAAGTAAAATACTGGACGCCAACCCAATATTTATGCATGGGTGTAAGTCCATAAATACTGGGTAACTCAGGACTTAGGCATGGGCGTAAGTCCACAAATACTGGGTAATTCAGCAGAGGTGATGTTACATGGCACGATGCCAGAACAGCAAACTAAGTCAAGGATATGACCCTTGGTATAGGTTGTAAAGTGGACATATTATGTTAGGGCAAATCAATCTAACACTGCTTTAAAATCTTTAGTGAATATATTGCCAGTGTTATCAAAATGAACATTTAAATCCCCCATTAGGATTATATTCAGAGACATTGCACTAAGGGTGGTTAAAACTGTTGAGAGTTCAGTGATAAAACTATTTGATGCCTTAGGGGGTCTTTACAGAGCAGCAACAATGATAGGTGTAGGTCCATAGAGCTTGACAGCCAGCATTTCAAAGGAAGATTGATCAGGTACAGAGAGAGTGGCATTAGTTTTAAACTATCGTGATAGATCAGCGCGAGGCTGCCTCCTCTGCCCAATGACTGAGGTTTGCATATGTTGCATATGCTGAATTTAGCTGCAAAAAGTTATTCTGTGATTGCCAGAGTTTCCATGAGACATAAATAGTCCAGTTTGTGCTCTGTGATGAAGTCACTGAGCAGTTTTTTTTCTTCCCACTTTTTCCCCCCCGATTGTATCCGGCCAATTACCCCACTCTACTGAGCCGTCCCGGTTGTTGCTCCACCCCCTCCGCCGATCCAGGGAGGGCTGCAGACTACCATATGTCTCCTCCGATACATGTGGAGTCCCCAGCCACTTCTTTTCACCTGACAGTGAGGAGTTTTGCCAGGGGGACGTAGCGCGTGGGAGGATCATGCTATTTCCCTCAGTTACCCCCCCCCCCAAACAGGCGCCCCGACCTGCGCTGTATGCAAAACATCGAGGGCGAATCGAGAGGGATGTCACAGCTGTCGAGTACTTTGCGACTACCGCTGACAAGCAGAGCAATGGAGCCGTACTTCAGCCTGACAATTCATTACATCGACGGCGATTTTAAAATGAATAGTCGATGCTTGCAAACGTCATTTTTCCCACAAGACCACACAGGAGAATCAATTGTCCGGAACTGAGGGAAGCAATGGCTTCTTGGAGCTAGCAGGAGGACACACTTGTCTGCATTACAACATTCAACAGTTCAAACGTTATGAAGTCAGCTTATCTGAATAAATGGACGAAGCTCCAGCGCTTTGGCCACAAGCTCCATCTAGCAGTAGTTGAGTAGCAGGATTTTTTTTAAAGTGTACGCAATTAATTGAAGTATTTTGTGTAATCTGTGAAGATTAATTGTATGTAATCTGTGCTGTGTTAATATGTGAGTGAATACTTTGTTAATAACGATAGTAATATATCAATAATATGATGGGGGTTGTTTATCAAATGTGTATCGAAGCAGATAAGGTTTTATTCTGTGCTTTAATTTTACATAGGAATCTCTCATGTTCTCTTTCAGAGAATGCAATGAAAGATCCTCAGACTGACCGTGCAGTGGGTCTTTGCAAAAAGCTGGTGAGCAGTTTCTCCTAAAGCCGGAGGCGTTAAAAAGGAGCTAGCAGAGGCACAAAGGGACCTGAAGCTTCCAGAGCATGCACTGAAGATGGAGTGCCCCACAAGGCGGGGATCAAGGCAGGCCATGAGAGAGAGTCCTGGAGCAGCAGAAGGCCATGGCTCATGTCTTATCCACTGACAGAAAGACCCGACACCTCATCCCTACATGGCAGGACACTGACGTCCTGGAGGCCATCAACAAATCCCTCCGCCCTCTGACTGAGTTTACTGATGTGCTTTCCAATGAAAAGTATGTCAGTGTTTCCTTTGTAAAGCCAGTCCTCCACCTTTTCAGCCCCTCTACCCTGAAAGTGAAGGATGACGATCCAGATCTAACATGCACCATCAAGACCAAAATCCTGAGCTACCTGGGTGAAATATACAAGGATCCTCTGACACAAGAACTGCTTGACATGGCCTCTGCTCTTGATCCACGGTTCAAGCTGAGAAACATCAGTGCGGACAACGTTGCACTAATCCAAGCCAGACTGACTTCTGAGATGGCAAGCACTGCGCCTGCAGGCATGGCAGTAATAATTATTGTGATTAAACACTGATACAGAGTTTATTATAAATGAATGAAATGAAGTGGATTAAAATGTGCTATGAAATCAAGTGCTGTAATGTGCCGTTATCTACTCTCTGGATATGGACGTTAAATATGCTTCATTAGATGAATTTGGTATTCATATTTTATTTACCGTACTCTTTTCAAGGAGATGGGCCCAACTGATCCCAGCGTTGCGACTGCTGAGGATACACCCACTTCCAAGGAAAAAGAAGACCTTGGGGAGCTTCTTCAAGACCGCTGAGGGAACCACAGCAAGACCCCACCAGGAACAAGCTATAGCCTCTGAGCTAGTCCTACCTACAATTACGCAACCTTGACAGTGAGGAGGACCCGCTGGACTGGTGGAGGAACACCAGGGACTCTAGCCACGACTCTCAAAACTGGCAAAAAAAGTACTTGTGCATTTTGGCCACAAGTTCCCCTTCAGAGGGTCTTTAGTACTGGGGGAAATGTAGTGACCTGCCTTCACTCATCTCTCAAGCCACAAAATGTTGAAAGGGTGGTCTTTCTTGCCAAAAACCTGTAAACACTATATTATTGCCTTTTCTGCATAGGCCTGAATTGTTTTCATTTGGTTGCATTATGTGATAGCATATTTATTTTTAGTTAGCCTATATTTTGGGTACAATTTTATTTATATTTTGCTTCTAAGAGATGAACTGAATTCAGGAGAATAAGAACCTTGTCTTATTTTGATGCAAAGATTTGTTAATAAGGGGCGGCACGGTGGCGCAGTGGTTAGCGCGGTCACCTCACAGTCGGAAGGTCCTGGGTTTGAGCCCTGGGGTAGTCCAACCTTGGGGGTCTTCTGCCATGCATCCTCTGTGTGGAGTTTGCATGGTCTCCCCGTGTCTGCGTGGGTTTCCTCCGGGGGCTCCGGTTTCCTCCCACAGTCCAAAGACATGTAGGTCAGGTGAACTGGCTGTACTAAATTGTCCATAGGTGTGTGTGTGTGTGTGTGTGTGTGTGTGGGCCCTGTGACGGTCTGGCGGCCTGTCCAGGGTGTCTCCCCGCCAGCTGCCCAATGACTGCTGGAATAGGCTCCAGCATCCCCATGACCCCGAGAGCAGGATAAGCGGTTCAGATAATGGATGATGGATGGATTTGTTAATAACCAGGAATGTGGGCGTCTGGTTCGAATCCCTGCGTTGCCTCTGGCTTGGTCCGGTGTCCCTACAGACACAATTGGCCGTGTCTGCGGGTGGGAAGCCCGATGTGGGTATGTGTCCTGGTTGCTGCAGTAGCGCCTCCTCTCCTCAGTCTGGCCTGTTCGGGGGGGGGGGGGTGGAACTGGGGGGAATAGCGTGATCCTCTCATGCGCTACGTCCCCCTAGTGAAACCCCTCACTGTCAGGTGAAAAGAAGTGGCTGGCGACTCCACATGTATCGGAGGAAGCATGTGGTAATCTGCAACCCTCCCCGGCCCACCAGAGGGAGTGGAGCAGTGACCGGGATGGCTCGGAAAAATGGGGTAATTGTTCAAGTACAATTGGGAGGAAACCCCCCCCCCCCCAAAAAGGTCCCTTAAATCAATGAATAATTGTGATAAATAATCGTGATTATCATTTTGCCCATACTCGTGCAGCCCTAATTTAGTCTGTGTTGTCAGTGCCAGTTTGTCCGTGTAACCCGTGTCAAACGATGTAGCTGGTTTTCCAAGCAGTCTGATGTCTTATCAGATCCTGCTTGCCTCGTCTGTATCACCTGTGTCCCGAACCTTGTGGCAAGTACGAGACTGCTTTTGTTCATTAAACCGTGTCTGAATCTCCCTGTCTGAGTCGTGCCTTCGGGTTCTCACCTGTCAGTTTCCCCTGGGAAACACGACACACAGTACTGCTGGTTCCCTGTTCCACCAGGTAGTTCATTAACCTGCTGTGATTGGACGGCTGGAATACCTCATTTAACAGGTGGATGTGATGAATTTCCTCGTAGAACAGAAAACCAGCAGTACTGGTGGTACCTGAGGACCTGATTGAGAGCCACTGTATTAAGAGTATGCAGTATGAAGCCCATCATCCCTGAGCATGGACTTTGCACTACAGCAGTACTCAGGCTACGTCTGAAACTGCACACTAGCATTCCATTTAGTGCACCAAAGTAGTATGTTAGTGTTTTAGTATGTCCAAAACCAGAGGATGCATCAAATAGTATGCAAGAAATACCCGGATGTCGTACTACAGCAAGAGAAATATGGGATTATCCAAACACTGGACAGTACACTGGCATGATTATCCCATAATGCATTGGAATACTTCACAACAACAAACAATAATGGCAAAACTCAACCGGCAGAAACCATTAAAATATATTACTTTTCACTATGCTAAAAAAACGTTTACTTTTTAATAAAAGAGATGTGGGCCAGTAAAGGTTATACGCAGCGTGTCATCGTCAACCAGTGATGAGTTAAAAGGTAGTGGTATGGGGGCGTCCAGGTGGCGTAGCGGTCTATTCCGTTGCCTACCAACACGGGGATACCCTATTCAAATCCCCATGTTGCCTCCGGCTTGGTCAGGCGTCCCTACAGACACAATTGCCAGTGTCTGTGGGTGGGAAGCCGGATGTGGGTATGTGTCCTGGTCACTGCTGCACTAGCGCCTCCTCTGGGGGACTGCGGAGGGATAACATGATCCGCTAATGCGCTACGTCCCCCTGGTGAAACTCCTCACTGTCAGGTGAAAAGAAGCAGCTGGTGACTCCACATGTATGGGAGGAGGCATGTGGTAGTCTGCAGCCCTCCCCGGATCGGAGGGGGGTGGAGCAGCGACCGGGACGGCTCAGAAGAGTGGAGTGATTGGCCAAGTACAATTGGGGAGAAAAAGGGTGGAGGAAAAAAGACAGGAAGTGGTATGGCTCTGACAAAGTAGCACATCCTCACAGCCATCGCCCTTTCTACTGGCATACGCAGTACACAGGTTTCATGACTTCGGACACAGCTGTGGTTTCGGACAACGTCACATCCCTGAGCACACCTGTCTCTATCACCCAACCGTCCAATCACACCGGCTCAGTTCAAGTCCCGGCAGGCCACTGTGGCCCTGATGGGAAACTTGAATTTCACACCAAATCCACCAACAGCCAGTCATACTCGGTTAAAGGCTTCTTGGCCGTGCGGACGGTACTTGCTAGACCTTCCCCGGTGTGGAGAATGCTCACGTCTGTCGCCTGACACAACATTTCCAACACGAAGACGATATTTATGGAAAAAGAGGAAACCAGCCACACCTCAGTGCAGAAGTGAATATTTTCCTGCAGTCCCAGCGCAGCTCTCGTGGTTTGGGAAGATCATTTTCTGAAACACACGGTGTCTTCACACCAGCTGCACAGCCTTCAGGGCTGAACTGGATTTAAATGAGTGGTATTAAAAATCACTTGGATACACGGGGACAGTCTGATTAAAAAAAAAAAATTTTTTTTAAAGTTGGCAGGCTAATATTTTGTGCACTCAGTAAATGCTATTAAGTAGTGTTTGCCTTTTCGCTCAGCAACACGTGCCTGGTAAAACAGCATATGCCGTGGGTGGAGCGCAGCCTGACGCCGACTGCAGCATCTCCCGGGAGCAGGACTCTCCGTGGACCGCCCTGTGGATGCAGGTTCCCTCATCCTGGCCACTCACAACACCAGCTGATCTCACTGATTAGCATATCTTCAAACAGGGCCTGAGGGTGGGCGTGACTAAATAGCGGCGTCAGATGGTGTCGTTTCCCCCCGAGTCACGACGACGAAGGTGAGCAGTGGTTCTGCAGACAGTTCTGCTCGGCGCTCCCCGCCGGCCGACAGTCCGGTTGAACTACTATAACAACGTGAAGTTAGAGCCATCTCTTGCTCGCATGTTTTAGCTGCATTTTCTTAACCTTTCAGACTAATTAGAATTGCATTTCTGCACAGGCATTGGGCTCAGCTGAGGCCAACATTTCAGTTGCTATCGTCAGCTAATGAGACGAGCATTACGTAACATCCATCCATCCATTATCCGAACCACTTACCCTGCTCTCAAGGTCGCAGGGATGCTGGAGCCTATCCCAGCAGCCATTGGGAGGCAGGTGGGGAGACACCCTGGACAGGCCGCCAGGCCATCACAGGACCGACACATACACACAGACACACACTCACACCTAGGGACAATTTAGTGCGGCTGATTCACCTGACCTACATGTCTTTGGACTGTGGGAGGAAACCGGAGCCACCGGAGGAAACCCATACAGACACGGGGAGAACATGCAAACTCCACACAGAGGACGACCCCCGAGGTTGGACTACCCTGGGGCTCGAACCCAGAACCTTCTTGCTGGGAGGCAACCACGCTAACCACTGTGCCCCCGTGCTGCCACATATGAAATTATTATATTGTCAAATCCATCACATTGTAAAGTCCGCTTTTTTAATTATCATAATGTTGGCAACTGGTGATGAAATTACACCCAACAATGTGCCCTATTGTGTCCAATCAATGTAGATATCTTCCTTAGCCGATTTGAGCTAATGGCTAGTTGGACCATTGCTGTCTATTAATTTTCGGATTAATTATTTTATTAATTATTATTTTATTATCATTATTATTAGTCGTTATTATTTTATTAACTATAATATAAATTAATCTTTTATTAATTTTCACGGGGAATTCCGCGGCCAACCCGGAAGTTAATAATTATGGAAACAAACTCCAGGCCCGACGAGCGACACTACAGCCACTCCGGTAATATAATAAGACTCTCCTGTATTCTTAGATTGTATGAGTTGGACTTCATATAACTCAAGACAGCAGTGGCCCAACAAGCCTTTACATTTCCATCTGAGTAAGTTTTCAAGCACAAATGAAAATAACAAACTGTATGAAATAACAAACTGTATAAAATAACAAGCTGTATAAAATAACAAACTGTATAAAATACCAAACTGTATAAAATACCAAACTGTATGAAATCTCAAAAGGCTGCCTTGTCAGCATGTCATGCAAGCTATGTCTCACTCACTGCACTTCTGTTCAGCATGTCAGCACCGCCAGAAGTGCAACCTGAAGTGTTTGTTACCAGCTGTTTACCAACCCCGCTGTCCATGTTAAAGCTGAAATGCATCCTGGTCAATGCAGCATACCAGTATCCTCATATGGTGCATCACACTTCTTTCTGTATGACCACATGATCCCACTTTTATTTGTTTATTCATTCAACCAACGGCTTTATCAATTGTAATGCCGAGTTTGTTGTATATCGCCTACAGTGCCCATGTGGGTGCTTTTACGTAGGTAGGACAGAGAGGAAATTAAAAGAACGTTTCTCTGAGCACAAATACGCAATAAGGATCAACAATGAAGATTATCCAAGGGCCAAACACTATAGAGAAATGCACCATAGCGACCCTTCATCCTTAAGAGTCCAGGGTTTTGAGATGATACAGAAACCTGTACGTGGGGGGGACAGATTGAAAAAGTTGCTGCAGCAGGAAACTTTTTGGATCTGGAATTTTAAGGCAATGGAATATCCCGGTTTGAACGAGGAGATGGACTATAGGCCTTTTTTGTAAATATGTCTAATTTATAGTCTACTGTCTTTCTGAGTCACTGTGAACATGTACCCTTATTGTGATATAGTTGTGGGTGTGTGTGTACACTTAATCTGTGTTTTTGTTTTCTTTTTACAGTGAACTGTGTTTGGCATGTGACTGCGCTCTAGGATCTGTGTGAGGGGCGGGTCTTAGTAATTGGTTGCTTCAGATCCAATCAAGCAACTACCACCTGTGCTGTGTGCTGCACAAAAACCACTCACCCCTGTTTTGTCTCACTATGCCCTGCAGAAGGCCCGAGCCGCTACGCGTGGGCATTTTTAGGTCCTTTTTGGATATGTCCAAGTTCCAACAAAGACATTTTAATTACACGGAGTGCCTTGGTCAGAGAGATTTGTTCTCTTTTTCTCATCTGAAACTACTAACCTTGGACCAACGAGCACCCAACCAATATATTACTTCACTACAGAGAGGACTGAGCACACCACTGACTCCAAACTTATTTATTTGATTGTTGGCTTTTTTTTTCCATCTTCATCTCTGCCACCTCCAGCTCCACCTCCTGTCTTTTCATCAGTGTTACTGTCTCCAAACCATACAACATAGCTGGTCTCACAACCATCTTGTAAACCTTCCCTTTAACTCTTGCTGGTACCCTTCTATCACACATCACTCCTGACTCTTCTCCACCCACTCCACCCTGCCTGCACTCTTTTCTTCACCTCTCTTCTGCAGTCCCCGTTACTTTGGACACTTGACCCCAAGTCAAACTGCAAGTAGTATAAGAACAGTAAAGGCGGTCCGTTCGTTGCTGTGTATCTGCCTGTAAGGTAAACATCAGCAACCAGTTGTGTTGTGTGGCTTTCCCATCGCTGATGTGATGCTGGAGGTCCGAGAGGAGGGACCGTTCACATCCACAGCTTAAAGCTGCACTACACCATCTTTCTGCCCCTGCTGCACAAATATATACGACTTCCATGAACTGTTTGAAATTTAGGAAACAACCACTTAAATAGATATGGGCCGAATGTGTGTGTGTGTGTGTGTGTGTGTAATGATGTCCACATACAATGGAAACCAGCCATCATGTCTGTCAGTCAAGAGGCTGGTTATTACTAACACCCCACCAACACTCTAAAAATGTTCTTCAATCCTGTGTGTGTGTGTGTGTGTGTGTGTGTGTGTGCCTACACAACACATGCTAGTTTTCCAAAATAACACAAGTAACACGAATTTATGCAGGCCAAAACTACATAAATCAAGTTAAACTGTGCCTCTTACTTCCAATATTTAAAAGATGGATTTTTTTTGGGGGGGGGGGTCTTTTTCTCCCAATTGTACCCGACCAATTACCCCACTCTTCCCGAGCTGTGCCGGTCGCTGCTCCACCCCCTCTGCCGATCCGGGGAGGGCTGCAGACCACCACATGCCTCCTCCCATACATGTGGAGTCACCAGCCGCTTCTTTTCACCTGACAGTGAGGAGTTTCACCAGGATCACACTGCTCCCCCCCCAGTTGCCCCAACCGACCAGAGGAGGCGCTAGTGCAGCGACCAGGACACATACCCACCACATCCGGCTTCCCATCCGAAGACGCGGCCAATTGTGTCTGTAGGATGCCCGACCAAGCCGGAGGCAACACAGGGATTCAAACCGGCGATCCCTGTGTTGGTAGGCAACGGAACAGACCGCCACGCTACCCGGTCGCCCTGAGAGGGATTATTTTTGTATGACTCCATCCATCGACTTTCAGGAAACTCCTACTCATTCCACCGTATATTCCTATGTGAAGTAAAACCCGACCTGAGGTTTGGCCGTTTTGTTGGCACGTAGTTGAAAAGGTGCACGACGTGACAGCAGAAGTGAGGTAAGGAGTAAAAACAGTCCACTTCCACGTCACGTCGTCTCTAAATGCAGTTAGAGCGAGGCCTCGTGCCAACGTGTACATTTCAAGACTGGGGGCTAAGAGGGCTACACCTCCTCCATAGCCAGACCTGCTCATAAGCGATTTGATCGATTGAAAAAAGGACCCAAAATATAGACTTCAAAACACTGAGGTTTGCTGCTGCAGAGCAGCTTTTCTCCTTTTGGTTCACTAACATCAAACTCCATGAGTCATTTGACCTATGACGTAGTAAATCAGTCACTGCTCTCATCAACGCTGCGCCCGCGGAAGCACTGATGCATACAGATGCATACTGAGCAGAAACCAGGTTCACAACCCAGCCTGCACACGTCGCATTAAAGGCTGCACGGTTGCAATCTCCTTCATGGAACATATCCCCCAGGAACCAGCAAGACTGGAGTCCGCTAATGCCGCTGGCTTCTCTGCCCCCCCCCCTTTTGCCCTCCCAGTTGTACGCGGCCAATTACCCCACTCTTCCGAGCCGTCCCGGTCGCTGCTCCACCCCCCACCCCCCTCCAGAGCCAGGGAGGGCTGCAGACTACCACATGCCTCCTCCCATACACGCGGGGTCGCCAGCCGCTTCTTTTCACCTGACAGTGAGGAGTTTCACCAGGGGGACGTAGCGCGTGGGAGGATCACGCTATTCCCCCCAGCTCCCCCTCCCCACTGAACAGGCGCCCCGACTGACCAGAGGAGGCGCTAGCACAGCGACCAGGACACATACCCACAACCGGCTTCCCACCCACAGACACAGCCAATTGTGTCTGTAGGGACGCCCGACCAAGCCGGACATAACACGGGGATTTGAACCGGCGACCCCCCTGCTGGTAGGCAACGGAATAGACGCCACGCTACTGGGACGCCCGTGTTGCTGGCTTCCAATGTTGTAGTACTTGAGTCCAGGACTTGTGACTCGACTTGGACTTGAGCAATGCTGACTCGGACTAAACACTGGGGACTCAAACTCAACTCGGACTCGGGGTTTAGTGACTCGACTACAACACTGGTGTGTGTGTGTGTGTGTGTGTGTGTGTGCACATGCTTGCGAGTCCATTTGTTTGGCTGTTGTGTCACAAAGTAAATAAAGCCCGTTTGAAGGGGCGACAGCTGTGTCGCTTTGCTTCATGTTGACCTTTTTTATCTGTATGCCAGAGTGGAGCACTGGAGCCCATCTTGGAACTCGACTCGGACTCAACCTTGATGACTCGGACTTGGACTCAGGTAACGGGGACTCAGACTCGAACACTGGGGACTCGAGACTCGACTCGAGGTTTAGTGACTCGACTACAACATTGCTGGCTTCTTATAAGTGCAATATGTCTCCTACATGTGTAATACTAAACATGTGAGTACTGCAGAGTAATGCCCCATTTGTGACTTGGTTTTTACTTTTTGCGCAGTGTACAGAAAGATCTAGATCACTCCATAACTGCTCACTTCCTTTCAGATTAAATATTTACTTGCACTGATAATTAGACGCATCACATCACAGACGTTAGATTTTTTTTTTAATTTTAAAACACTGCGTCGTGATATCTCGCTTTGTGTGTCTGTTTACCACCTCTGTATCTACTGACCATCTGAAGGAAGCCTGGTCCACCGAGCTCAACCTTGACATGTCTGACAGCATCTGGAATGACGGTTTGACCAGAATCCAAACGTGCTCGATCAATGTCAGACACAAACTGATCCAATTCCAAGTCCTCCATAGACTCCACTATTCAAAGACCAAACTACACAACATTTCCCCATCTGTTTCTCCCTCATGTGATAGACGCAAAGCTGCATAAGGTTCTCTCGCGCATCTTTTCTGGCTCTGTCCTCATTTACACAAATTTTGGTGTGAAATATTCCAGTGGTTCTCCGGAGTCCATGAAAGGGACATTCCTGCTGATCCAGATCCGGCACTGTTTGGATGCTCAGAGACTGCTTTAAGCTATACACCTGAGGAACAATCAGCATTGATGGTTGGCATGGTAGCTGCTAAAACAGACTGGAAATCACCTACACCCCTGCTTTCACAAACGGCTCAAGTGAAATGATCAGTCACACAGATGGACAGAATACGCGTCCGTAAATCTGAAGCACCCAATAGATCCTTGAGCATATGGGCTCCATTCACTGACCATCTCAAAGAAAAATAATTTTCAATTACACTCTGTAGCGATGCAACGTGGTACTCTTCACCTTTTATCTGTACTCTTGTAACACCTGTGTAATTTCTTGAAAACTGCTGTGAACCAAGTTATATTATACACCTATATATCATATACTTATATGCCAGGGCTGTATACCGGCGAGAATCTGGCGATACGATACGTATCACGATACAGGGGTTACGATTTGATATATCACAATATATCACGATACTGTAAGAAACCTGGTATATTGTGATACTGTAAGAAAGGTGATATATTGTGATTTCATAGGCCTGTGTTCTTTGTGCTTATGCTACTTCCCGTCTCAGTTTACGTGCTTGGGTTGGAGTGGAAGAGGCTTAAGATAGATTACAACACTGTTATCTAGCGGTCGTGGGGTTACACACAACACAACATGTTTGTCACGAACCTTTACATGTAAACAATTAAAAGTCGATATAGTGGTTTTGAGAATCGATACAGTATCACAAAAGATAATATTGCGATACCTGAGTGCATTGATGTTTTCTTACACCCCCTACTATATGTCTGGCAGCTCTTTTTTCTCCTTTTCTCCTTTTTGTTGTTGTTTTTCTCTTTTGTCTGTTAATTTTTGTTTTATTTTGTTTTATCTTGTTTGCATGTGTCTTGAATCTAAAACTGAAAATAAAATATTTAAATAAATAAAACACTGCGTCTCAACTCGTCCAGCCACAACTAGCTTTGACCTTTCTGCAAACTTCCTGAGCTGTCAATAAACCCCAGGTAGACTAATTTGCTCTGTAAGCCAAGGCACACAGGAGAACACTTCCAAATCCAAGCCAGTTCTGAAAAGACAGAGCATCACGCCCACGTGGGCCAAGAAAGATCTCTGCAGATGTTTTATCTCTCAGTCATACATTCACACGAGATGATTATGAAAGGATGACGTCTCACACGCTCAAGGGCGCCAGAAACTCCCAAGATCCAACATCACACCAATTACAACAATGAGTGGTGGACAGCCAAGACTCGGCTTTCTGTGCTTAAAAGAAAATTAATGAATAAAGTTGTGAATAAACCCTCTCATGGCCTGGCGGCCTGTCCAGGGTGTCTCCCCGCCTGCCGCCTAATGACTGCTGGGATAGGCTCCAGCATCCCCGTGACCCTGAGAGCAGGGTAAACGGTTTGGATAATGGCTGGACGGATGGAACCCTGCATATTGTCTGGTACAGTCCCATTTGTAACATTCTGCTGTTCACTTTTGCCTCACTTCACCACAAACTAGTCTGTCACCGGCCATGACATCGCCGACCGACCCACAGACAACAACAGCACTTCCTCAGGACTCACAAAGACATCAGGTTATAAATGTACGCCATGTTTGACTTTTTTTTATTATTAATTTTTTTTTGCCCCCCCCCCTTTTCTCCCCAATTGTATCTGGCCAATTACCCCACTCTTCTGAGCCGTCCCGGTCGCTGCTCCACCCCCTCTGGCGATCCGGGGAGGGCTGCAGACTGCCACATGCCTCCTCCGATACATGTGGAGTCGCCAGCCGCTTCTTTATACCTGACAGTGAGGAGTTTTGCCAGGGGGACGTAGCGCGTGGGAGGATAATGCTACCCCGCCCCCCCCACACACTGTTTACCCTCCCCCCCAAACAGGCGCCCTGGCCGACCAGAGGAGGTGCTAGTGCAGCGACCAGGACACATTACCATATCTAGCTTCCCATCAGCAGGCACGGCCAAATGTGTCTGTAAGGACGCCCGACCAAGCCGGAGGTAAGACGGGGATTCGAACTGGCGATCCCCGTGTTGGTAGGCAACGGAATAGACCGCCACACCACCCAGATGCCGGTTTAAAGAAAATTAACTTTAGAAAAAAAATTATTTTGGTGCTACACATCCGGCTTCCCACCCGCAGACACGGCCAATTGTGTCTGTAGGGACGCCCGACCAAGCCGGAGGTAAGACGGGGATTCGAACCAGTATTTCCCTGTGTTGGTAGGCAACGGAATAGACGGCTACGCTACCCAGATGCCCCGTCACAATTTGATTTAATTGATGCTTGGAGAATAAAAAATTCAGACACCGGACAGTAGGCATGGGTCAGGGTTACAGGGAACAGAGTCAGTGCTGCAGGCCAGACAGGGTGTACACCACCTGACACCTTCACACCAGGTCAGTCAGGAGCAACAGATAACCACTTAGCCAAGCTGTGTTGTATCGTTCACCAACAAAGAAATACAAACCTTTCTGGCATTTTATATGAAATCACTACAGGATAGGCCTTTTTGTGCAAAAATTGGATTAGTTTAGGTAATTTGGAGAGGGGTGGGGGGGTGAAAAGTACAGTATGACTCAAAGTCAAATAACACATTAAAGGAGTTGCTATAGCAATTTGCACTCCTACGCCTATTTTATGTGATGCCTATTTAAACTACAGTTCAAATAAATTGCTTTGGAATACATTAAGAGTAAATTAAGAAGTGCTGTGTGGTTTACTACATTCTCATGTAACCTTACACATAACACCAAAAACAACAATGATAAAAATAAAATAATGACAATAAAAAAAAATGTCTTAACCCAGCCACTGAGGATGCACAAGCCAGTTAATTCTTAGTGCCACTCCCAAGCCCAGATAAATGGGGAGGGTTGCGTCAGGAAGGGCATCCGGCATTAAATCTTTGCCAAATCAAGGCGTCCAGGTAGCGTAGCAGTCTATTCCGTTGCCTACCAACATGGGGATCACCAGTTCGAATCCCCATGTTACCTCCGGCTTGGTCGGGGGTCACTACAGACACAATTGGCCGTGTCTGTGGTTGAGAAGCCGGATGTGGGTATGTGTCCTGGTCGCTGCACTAGTACCTCCTCTGGTCGGTCAGGTGCCTGTTCAGGGGGAGGGGGAATTGGGGGGAATAGCGTGATCCTCCCACGCGCTACATCCCCCTGGCGAAGCTCCTCACTGTCAGGTGAAAAGAAGCAGCTGGTGACTCCACATATATTGGAGGAGGCATGTGGTAGTCTGCAGCCCTCCCCGGCTTGGCAGAGGGGGTGGAGCAGCGACTGGGACGGCTCGGAAGAGTGGGGTAATTGGCCAGTTACAATTGGGAAGAAAAACAGGGAAAATTCAACAACAAAAAAAAACTTTGCCAAATCAAATATGAGGATCTTAAATCAGATTTCCATAGCAGATCAATCGAGGGCCAGGTTACCAACGACCGCCACCGGTACTGTTGGCCAGCAGGGTGTGCCAGTGGAAACGATGCTACTGTTGGGCAAAGGCAAAGGAGAGGGGGAAGGCATGTCCAGAGGCAGTGGGAGAGGAGGAAGGGTGTGGAGGTGAAAGTTGGAAGTTTGAATGTTGGCACTATGACTGGTAAAGGGAGTGTGCTGGCTTATATGATGGAGAGAAAAAAAGATAAGATATACTGTGTGTGCAAGAGACCATGTGGAACAGGAGTAAGGCCAGGAGCATCGGAGGAGGGTTCAAACTCTTCTACCATAGTGCAGAGGGGAGGAGTAATGGGGTAGGGGTAATTCTGAAGGAAGAGTATGTCAAGAGTGTGTTGAAGGTGAAGAGAGTGTCAGACAGAGTGATGAGTATGAAGCTGGAAATCAAAGGTGTGATGATGAATGTTATCAGCGCATATGCCCCGCAAGTTGGGTGTGAGATGGAAGAGAAAGAAGAATTCTGGAGTGAGTTGGATGAAGTGGTGGAGAGGGTACCCAAGGGGGAGAGAGTGGTGATTGGAGCGGACTTCAATGGGCATGTTGGTGAAGGGAACAGAGGTGATGGGTAGGTTTGTTGTCACGGAGAGAAATGTGGAAGGACAGATTGTAGCGGATTTTGCGAAAAGGATGGAAATGGCTGTGGTGAATACATATTTCAAGAGGGAGGAACACAGGGTGACATATAAGAGTGGAAGCACGTACACACAGGAGGACTACATCTTATGTAGGAGGCGCGATCTGAAAGGGATTGAAGACTGCAAGGTGGTGACAGGGGAGAACGTAGCTAGGCAGCATTGAATGGTGGTCTGTATGATGACTTTGGAGACCAAGGAGAGGAAGAAATTGAAGGCAGAGCCAAGGATCAAATGGTGGAAGTTGAGGAGGACAACTGTTGTGTGGATTTCAGGGAGGTGTTAAGACAGGCACTGGGTGGTAGTGAAGAGTTGCTGGATGGCTGGGCAACCACTGCAAAAACAGTGAGGGAGACAGCTAGGAAGGTACTTGGTGTGTCATCTGGACAGAGGAAGGAAGACAAGGAGACTTGGTGGTGGAATGAGGATGTACAGGAAACTACAGAGGAAGAGGATGGCAAAGAAGAAGTGGGATAGTCAGAAATGAAGAAAGTAGACCAGCGTAAAAGGAGATGCAGTGTTAAGCGAAGACACAGGTGACGAAGGCATATGAGTTTAAATACTTGGCCAACTGTTCAAAGTAGCGGGGAGTGCAGAAGAGAGGTGAAGAAGAGGGTGCAGGCAGGGTGGAGTGCGTGGAGAAGAGTGTCGGGAGTGATTTGTGACAGAAGGGTACCAGCAAGAGTTAAAGGGAAGGTTTACAGGCTGGTTTTGAGACCAGCTATGTTGTATAGTTTGGAGACAGTGGCACTGACGAAAAGACAGGAGGTGGAGCTGGAGGTGGCAGAGATGAAGATGATAAGATTTTAGTTGAGAGTGATGAAGAAGGACAGGATTATGAATGATTATATTAGAGGGAAAGCACCGGTTGGACAGTTTGGAGACCAAGCAAGAGAGACAAGATTGAGATGGTTTGGATGTGTGTGGAGGAGAGATGCTGGGTATATTGGGAGAAGGATGCTGAATATGGAGCTGCCAGGGAAGAGGAGAAGAGGAAGGCCAGAGTGGAGGTTTATGGATGTGGTGAGAAAGGACATGCAGGTGGCTGGTGTGACAGAAGCAGATGAAGAGGACAGGAAGAGATTGAAACAGATAATCCACTGTGGCGCCCCCTAATGGGAGCAGCTGAAAGTAGTAGTAGTAATAATAATAATAATGTTCAAGAAAAAAAGAGCTCTGGTATCAGCATCGGTAGATATCCAAATTCAGATATCAGAATCGCTACTGAAAAAAAAAGGTATCGGTTCATCTCTAAACATTAGCTGTTGATTGAACCATGAGGGATCAAACCTCTGGACATATGGGTACAAGACAGAATCCCTAACAAGGCGTCATCCATCTCTCAGCCACACCCAGACACTAAACAGCAGGGTGAAGGGCTCACATTCCCGTGGAGAACATCCCACGGTGGACATCACAAAACACAGTGAGGTAACTCTGAGTGGCAGGGTTCAATTCCAACGATATCCAGCATCCACTATCTTTGTCCAATTCAATCATTTCATGTCAGATTTAGAATCCAAAATCTGAAAACCAACAACAGACTGTCTTTCATTGTTTTGACTTCGTTCTGAAGTTAAAAATAGAACATGAGACATTGGAATACCTGTGATGGCCTGGCGGCCTGTCCAGGGTGTCTCCCCGCCTGCCGCCCAATCACTGCTGGGATAGGGTCCAGCATCCTCGCGACCCTGACAGCAGGATAAGCGGTTTGGATAATGGATGGATGGAAATTGGAATACTTGTTGTCTTCGATTTTGTCATTTAACATTCCCTTGTTGTGACCAGGACGTTACGGACTTTTCTTCTCCGCGTGCCGGGACAGATGTGGGTAGCTGCCCCGAGTCATTCAGTCATTCCACTCCGTCTGCTAGCTACTGAACTTGAAGGAATTACAAACTGTGGTAAAGTGAGCCGCCAAGTGGGAAACCATGGTCCGGCCAGCCGCCATCTGAATTTCGGTATTTTTGCAATGAAATTTAGACAGTGGCTGGCTTGACCGCGGTCTCCCACTCGACCAGACAGAGTGGAATGACAATGACTCGAGGCAGCTAGTCATGTCTCTCCAGATGCTTGAAGAGAAAAAAAAAAGTAAACAATTCCGGTCACAGCAAATTGGAAATGTTAAATGACAAAATTTAAGACAAGAAATATCCCATTTTCTCATGTTCTGTTTTGTAACCATCCATGCATCCATTATCCGAACCGCTTATCCTGCTCTCAGGGTCGCGGGGATGCTGGAGCCTATCCCAGCAGTCACTGGGCAGCAGGCGGGGGAGACACCCTGGACAGGCTGCCAGACCATCACACAGGGCCGACACACACACACACACACATTCATACTTAGGGGCAATTTAGTACGGCCGATTCACCTGACCTACATGTCTTTGGACTGTGGGAGGAAAGCGGACCCCCGGAGGAAACCCACGCAGACACGGGGAGAACATGCAAACTCCACACAGAGGACGACCCGGGATGACGACCCCCCCCCCAAGGTTGGACTACCCTAGGACTCAAACCCAGGACCTTCTTGCTGTGAGGCGACCGTGCTAACCACTGCGCCACCGTGCCGCCCCTATTTTATAACTTCAGAACAAAATCAAAACCCGGAAAAACAGCCCGTCTGGATTTGGGAACAAACAATGCACTAATAGGTCATTATGGGTTTTCAGGATTCGGGATGTGAAATGACTGAATGACACATGGATAATCTACTGCAACTGCAAAAAAGAGCTCCTTCATGGAGTCATGCTGGATTAGCCTGCAGAAAACACTGTCCTGGATGTTACAAAGCTAAACTAAGTTTTCATACAAACGTCCTGCCAACCACTTGCCTGAACATTCCTGGTAAATTCTGACAACAGAAGAAAAAAAAAAAACTTTATATGGCACTTGTAAAACCAGAGATTGCCCAGTGATAAACTTTTGCAAAGTTGTAAGTTTCTTAATATTCAAATGATCAGTGAAGTTTTTGTCTGTATGACACTAAATTATATGACACTGCATTCAAAAAAAAAAAAGTAAACCGTCATTAAGCAAAAACAACCAGGTCCAGAACAACCCAAACACTGGGAGGGATGCCGGTGCTGGACTGTTGGGGATGCGTGTGTTCGTCTGGATGCAGATCTGAGCAGGTCAGACCACAGTCTGGTCTAGCTGGTCCCATTTTAAAGGCAGAAGGTGTCATCTCCGAAGCCTGGTTTTACCACCTTGAAAAAGTCAACCACTGGAGCCAAAGAGGAGCTAAACGGCTGTTTTCCCTCGCTGAGTGCTGTGACGCAACAGCCTACAAAAGGAAACGCGTTAAGAAAGTGCTGTTAATTTGTTTAGGGAGGATTTATCCATTAACTCAAGTATGAGAATGTCCCTATTTGTCTCTCATTTTTGTCTCTCATTTTTCAGAGCTATGCTTAGTAGTCGGTTGCCCTGTGATGGACCGGCGGCCTGTCCAGGGTGTCTCCCCACCTGCCGCCCGGTGACTGCTGGGATAGGCTCCAGCATCCCCGCCACCCTGACAGCAGGAGAAGCGGTTTGGGTAAGGGATGGACGGGAAAACAGAGAGAGAACATTCAGCAGCATTTCAGCCAGAACCAGGTGACGCTGGCTCCGTCGCCTCAGGTCTGCGTTTTCCAAACCGAGCCCACCCGAGTTTCTCTGAAGTTTATGTACTAGTTTCATAAAAGTATGCGTCTATGCAGGCTGCACGTCAATGAGCATCTGTGAAGCAAGCCGAATAAGGTGGCTACGGAGTTAACAATGTTCTATCCTAACACACTGTGCAACACACCGCAAGCAAGTAACGTCAGTCCGCTGCAAGAGAAAGTGGCGTCTTTTTTTCTTCTTTTTTTTTTAAACCACATACATTTTCCCAGGCAGCCTGGAGACTCGAACCATGACTTTTTACACACAAGGTCACTTTTCCAACCTTTAGGTCACATCCACTGCATCGCTCTAAATCAGAAATGGAACAGGGTACACTTTTCACACATTATTAGCCATGTGCGGATTTCAACTTTTAGCCAGAGTCAAGTGTCTTCATAAACTTCAGCTGGTCCAGAACTCAGCTGCCCGTATAAGTACCAGAACTCCTTCCATGGATCACATCACTCCTGTTCTGCAGCACCTCCACTGGCTCCCTGTTAAATACCGTGTTGACTTCAAGATCCGGCTCCTCACCTTTAAGGCCCTTAATAACCTAGCTCAGTGCTTCTCAACCCAGTCCTCAAGGACCCCCTATCCTGCAGATTTTCATTGTAACCCTGCATCGGCGGCCCTGCTTGTACTTACTCAACCAGTCATCTCATAGCACTTAATTATGCAAGGTGTGCAAACTCAGACACTGATTGCTGATTGGTTGAATAACTACAAAGAGGTACCTATTCAGGATTGCAAAGAAAATCTGCAGGATAGGGGCTCCTTGAGGACTGGGTTGAGAAACACTGGCCTAGCCCCTTCATATCTTTCTGAACTCCTTCATATCCACACGCCCCCCCCCCCACACTCTTGGATCCTCTTCTGCTCTCCAACTGACCACACCACCGGCCCGCTGGACTACCATGGGGTCTAGAGCCTTCAGTCGTCCTGCCCCCCGCCTATGGACCTCTCTCCCACAAGACCTTCACAACACTGACTCTCTTTCAACCTTCACATCCCGTCTCAAAACGCACCTTTTCAGACTGGCACGTTCAGTGTGACCCACGCTGCAGCACTGAGCTTTGTGCAGATGGTGATGGTATATTTACCTGTTGTGTTCACTTGTTGTTGTCTACCTGCTTTGTGTTGATGTGATGCTGTCTGATACGGGGCTGCTGGTTTTTGCTGTGTTCTGTAAGGTGTCCTTGAGGGCTCCGAAAGGCGCCCACAAATAAAACGTGTTATTATTATTATTATTATTATTAGTCTCGGTAGAATCGAACCTGTGATAACCACGTACCTACTGATGAAAGCAGCAGTCCGCGGTAATCACTTCCACCTCATTCTCTCATTAACGTGCTTTGGGCTGCCCGCGGAGCCTCCTCACCTGCGGGCTGCTCACCTGTACGCGCGCCCTTTGTCTGGGGGGGGGGACGCTGGCGCGTGCGGACTGTCGCACCTGGCAGGGTCAAGGGGTTGCGCGCGGCGGCGACACACACACACGTACTACACACACACACGCCAGTGAGCTAGCATGCTAATTAGCCATCGTGGATCTCCAATAGGGTTTCTAATGAACGCCAGAGAACCCGCACTGGGCGCAGGGCTAAACCGGCTAACGCGGCTAGCTCTCTATAGAACACCGTAGCATTTGTCACAAGTTGCCGAGGGGGGGGGGAAGAGAACTTCCCAGTGTTTTCCGACCAGCACAGACACACACACACAGAGACACACACACAGAGACACACACAGAAAGAGACAGCGTGTCCTATTTCATGTTAGCACTCTTAGCTTGCAGAGCTAGCCCGCTTTGCTAGCCCCGTTCTTAATAGTCCGCTCCTCTACACGTGCGGACACCCTGCAAACTCCTTCCCGGGGACATCGCCCTCCCCTCCCCGGTGTCCTGCTCACCTGCTCCGGACAGCGGACGCACGCTTAACCCCGGCAAGGCATCGTCCGGCTCGCCCGAGAAAAACACCGCCGCGTTTACCGCCCCGCATTTATCTCCCAAGGACACAAAAACGCCATGACAGTTTAGAAAAATGCATAAAAAATGAGAAGGAGAAGGGGAGGGGGGAGGAGGTGCGGGGGAGGGAGGGGAGGGGAGGGGGGCCGGGGAAGAGGAGGGAGGAGGAGGAGGAGGCGGGGGGGGAACTCCGTGCGTGCAATTTTCTTTTTTTAATCCACATAAAACCCAGAAGCTCCCGGCTCTCCGGACTTCATTCAGTCGGGGATGCCGGAGTTCCTGCGCCGCTTCTGGGCGCCGTGCGGGACGTCAGCCGGGGCCGCGGACGAGAGCGAGAGAGAGGGGAGGGGAGGGGGGACGCGGCGGACGAGAGAGGCCAAAGTTAAAAAAGACGCTCACTTACCTAAAATGGCCACTGCAGCAGCCAAAACACAAACAGCGATTATTTGGTGGAAGTTTAGCAGCGGCGGTCCGGGCTCCTAAAGCAGCCGAACTTAGAGCCGGGGCCGCGGCATTCGAGCCTCTCATTGGCCGCGGCCGCGGCGCAGCCGGCCGCGGTGCTTCGTCCCATTGGCCGCTCGGCTGTCAATCAAACGGGGTGTTTTTTTTTTGTTTTTTTTTTTCCCCTTCTGTGTTTGTGTGAGAGCTCGCAGCGCATCGCAGCCCAGCACCATTGTGTGCGCTTTTTTTGGGGGGGGGGAAAGAGGCGGGGGAGGGGGGGGCGACGATTCGCGTTGACGTAAGTGTTATGGAGACGGCGCGTCCGCCCCGTCCGTCCTAGTTATTCTGCCCGCTTCGCTTACCACACGCCGCCGGGGAAGTCGTCCGATCCGACCGCGGGAGGAGGCCACCTCCGCCGGCTCCGCTCCCGCCGTGCGCCGTGATGGAAGGGCCCGCGCGACACATGGGTGAGCCGCGCGCCCGGGGGGTTCACGTCGCGCCTCCGCCGCGTCCACCAATCATGTCGCTTCTCGCTCCGTCGCCGCGGGGCCGAAGGGCGGAAAAGGGAAAAAAGAGAAGCGCTCCACGTCTCGGCGGACCGTCTTCCGTTTCCCGGATGTTCCGATGACCCGATTCCGTATTTGCGCTGCCCGGCTGGCGACGGGCTGTTGCGGGACCGGGTTTTTGAGTCTATTTGGTAAGGAGTTCTTCTGGGCCGAAGTTCTGGCTTCACGGATGGCTGTGGTGTGCACATCGCAGCCGGTCCTGCCCTCTCTCTCCGAACTCGGGCCGGTGTCGGTGTGTCTTGACCCGGCGGGCCCGTCCCGCCCGGTCCACCTGCTGCCCTCCGTGTCATCCTCCCTGGCGTTCGGGGGACAGTGTCGACGTCAGGTTTGAAGCCGTGTCCGCTGTTGTGAAGTCCTCTAGTCGTGGTCGTGGGTAGGTGAACTGACTGGACTCCACGGTACCTGTGTGAGTGGGAATCTGGTGAACTTGTTGCTGTACTGGAGTCAGTCGGTTCGGTGTGATCGCATAAGAGGAACTGGACTTGGTACGTTGCTGTCAGTTACACGCGTGTACGCAGCAAGAGTCCATTCCGTTATCCCAACCGCTCCTCCCAACTGGGCCGCGGGATGCTGGAGCCTGTCCCAGCAGTAAATGGCCGGCAGGTGGGGAGACACCCCAGACAGGCCGGCAGGTGGGGAGACACCCCAGACAGACCGGCAGGTGGGGAGACACCCCAGACAGGCCGGCAGGTGGGGAGACACCCCAGACAGGCCGGCAGGTGGGGAGACACCCCAGACAGGCCGGCAGGTGGGGACACACCCCAGACAGGCCGGCAGGTGGGGACACACCCCAGACAGGCCGGCAGGTGTACAGACCGGCAGGTGGGGAGACACCCCAGACAGGCCGGCAGGTGTACAGACCGGCAGGTGGGGAGACACCCCAGACAGGCCGGCAGGTGGGGAGACACCCCAGACAGGCCGGCAGGTGTACAGACCGGCAGGTGGGGAGACACCCCAGACAGGCCGGCAGGTGGGCAGACACCCCAGACAGGCCGGCAGGTGTACAGACCGGCAGGTGGGGAGACACCCCAGACAGGCCGGCAGGTGGGGAGACACCCCAGACAGGCCGGCAGGTGTACAGACCGGCAGGTGGGGAGACACCCCAGACAGGCCGGCAGGTGGGGACACACCCCAGACAGGCCGGCAGGTGGGGAGACACCCCAGACAGGCCGGCAGGTGGGGACACACCCCAGACAGGCCGGCAGGTGGGGAGACACCCCAGACAGGCCGGCAGGTGGGGAGACACCCCAGACAGGCCGGCAGGTGGGGACACACCCCAGACAGGCCGGCAGGTGGGGAGACACCCCAGACAGGCCGGCAGGTGGGGAGACACCCCAGACAGGCCGGCAGGTGGGGAGACACCCCAGACAGGCCGGCAGGTGGGGACACACCCCAGACAGGCCGGCAGGTGGGGAGACACCCCAGACAGGCCGCCAGTCCATCACAGGGCCGGTACATTCAAACCTACGGACAATTTAGTACGACCGAGTCACCTGACCTACATGCCTTTGGGCTGTGGGAGGAAACCGGAGCAGGCGGAGGAAACCCACGCAGACACGGGGAGAACATGCAAACTCCACACAGAGGACGACCCGGTATGACCCCACCAAGGTCGGACTACCCCAGGGTTCGAACCCAGGACCTTCTTGCTGTGAGGCGACCACGCTAACCACTGGGCCACCGTGCTCCCCTACACAGCAAGATGAGAAGAAAAGTCAAGAGCCAAGTATGAGATTAGATATCAAAGTACAAAGGGGCGTCCGGGTGGCGTAGTGGTCTAGTCCGTTCTCTACCAACACGGGGATCGCCGGTCCGAATCCCCGCGTTACCTCCGGCTTGGTCGGGCGTCCCTACAGACACAATTGGCCGTGTCTGCGGGTGGGAGGCCGGATGTGAGTATGTGTCCTGGTCGCTGCACTAGCGCCTCCTCTGGTCGGTCGGGGCGCCTGTTCAGGGGGGAGGGGGGGAATAGCGTGATCCTCCCACGCGCCAAGTCCCCCTGGCGAAACTCCTCCATGTCAGGCGGAAAGAAGCGGCTGGCGACTCCACATGTATGGGAGGAGGCATGTGGTAGTCTGCAGCCCCCCCCCCCCCCCCGGATCGGCAGAGGAGGTGGAGCAGAGCCCGGGACGGCTCGGGAGAGTGGGGTTAATTGGCCAAGTACAATTGGGGAGAAAAAGAGAAAATTCCAAAAAAAGAAGAATGAAGTACGAAAGGAAGAGGCATGAGCGCGGGTTCAAGTACGAGCAATATTAGAGGTATACCCGAACAGGTTTGAGTGACAGCAGGCTGTGATGAGACCGGTTCGGGTGGCTGTGAAGCAGCATCGCTCAGTGGATGCTGCACATGCTGTGGTTATAACGGCACAGCTCCTGCAGCGCACCCTGCTGCACACCTTAGCTATTGCTCTATGAAGACGGATTTGCTACTCGCTCTTCACGCCCCACAGGGAGAGGGGAAGGTATCTGCAGCTCGCCTTACAGGCCCCGGGTGTGTGCCACTGATTAAAATGGTGGTTGTGCTGGCAAATAATGTTTTATGTACTGAAGAGACTTTGTCAAACTGCATGCTGGGACAGGGAAGTTAAAAACACTACCTTGCTTAAAGGCAACCCACCCGAGATGGCAAAACTGCTGTGGCCCGGACCCGTTCCACACCCGACACTTTCACCCGGCCCACATACCGCGTGGAATGATGGCACTTGGGTGGTCCGCTCCTGTTTGCCAGATCTGGGCCAGAACCAAGCCATAGCAATGCCGCATGTGCCACATATTTGCCAAGGGTGGCCATATTTGTTTTGTGATATTTGGGCCATATTCACCATTTACCACACGGGCCACTTCAGGGTCACATCCAGACCAAATGTTGCCCAGAGCACCGCATCTTTGCCACAAAAGACCCACATGTGATTTGGCTTATTTGGGCCATATTTGCTGTTATACATGTGGACCACTTCAGGCTCACATCCGTTTTGTCAGGGCCAGAAGAAGGCCACCAGTGCCACATCACTGCCTGAAGTGGCCCACATCCGGATGCTGTCTGGGGTGGGTCTCTTAATTGAGAAATGTCTGAAGATCTTGAGCTACACATAAAGGACCCGACAAACAGTGCTTTTTTTTTTTACTCTTTGTTTACTTGTCCAATAAAGGGGAATTCACACCTGTGTAGTTTAGTGAACAGAGGAAAAGGCTCGACAAGGTAAACCGAGTTCACAAAAAGGTTGATTTAATTGAGGTGAGTGCTGCTTGTCCAGGTGTGTACCACATTTCCCAGTGAAACCTTATTCAGGAATTATTGTGGGGAGTATTTCTACCCCAAGCCTGTAGGACACAGTGCTGTGGAGGTGTAAGAAGTGCCCCAGACACCTCAGGTCACTGGTTCAGATCTGTGATCTTCTTGGTAAGTTACTCTGAACTGTTTTCTCCTCTTAACCTTGACAGCAAACCTCCTGCTGCTCCACTGCAGCAGCTCAGCAGCCACCTGTGGAACATAGGTTGTACTGGGCAGCCCCCAGTGGCAGGCAGCAGAAGACTGGTCGTACTGGGCAGCTCCCAGTGGCAGGCAGCAGAGGACTGGTCATACTGGGCAGCTCCCAGTGGCAGGCAGCAGAGGACTGGTCGTACTGGGCAGCTCCCAGTGGCAGGCAGCAGATGACTGGTCGTACTGGGCAGCCCCCAGTAGCAGGCAGCAGAGGACTGGTTGTACTGGGCAGCTCCCAGTCGCAGGCAGCAGAGGACCGGAGCTCCCAGTGGCAGGCAGCAGAGGACTGGTCATGCTGGGCAGCTCCCAGTGGTGGGCAGCAGAGGACTGGTTGTACTGGGCAGCCCCCAGTCACAGGCAGCAGATGACTGGTCGTACTGGGCAGCTCCCAGTGGCAGGCAGCAGAGGACCGGAGCTCCCAGTGGCAGGCAGCAGAGGACTGGTCATACTGGGCAGCTCCCAGTGGCAGGCAGTAGAGGACCGGAGCCCCCAGTCACAGGCAGCAGATGACTGGTCGTACTGGGCAGCTCCCAGTGGCAGGCAGCAGAGGACCGGAGCTCCCAGTGGCAGGCAGCAGAGGACTGGTCATACTGGGCAGCTCCCAGTGGCAGGCAGTAGAGGACCGGAGCTCCCAGTGGCAGGCAGCAGAGGACTGGTTGTACTGGGCAGCCCCCAGTGGCAGGCAGTAGAGGACTGGTCATACTGGGCAGCTCCAAAGGGCAGGCAGCAGAGGACTGGTCGTACTGGGCAGCTCCCAGTGTCAGGCAGCGGAGGACTGGTCGTACTGGGCAGCTCCCAGTGGCAGGCAGCAGAGGACTGGTTGTACTGGGAGCTCCTAGTGGCAGGCAGCAGAGGACTGATCGTACTGGGAGCTCCCAGGTGTGAATGTGGAGAATAGCTGTGTTGAAAATGAGCGTCGGGCCTACAGCGGCGTTGCCCTTCAAGAGGTTAGAAAGACACATGTAATTAGGCTGATGGGAAAGTGTCTTTTCTAATCCCATAAAGAGAGGTTTCTATACATTGAGCCTGTCATCTACATGAGCTGAAGGTAATTAAGCCAATTACCAAGTAAACCCATTTAAAGCCATTCACCCAAGGCTCTTTATCCAGACATAAAGAGAAAACAGGTGCAGGCCCTCTGGACTGAATCTGGCATTTTAATGTTTGTTTTTTTGCTATCCTTTAAATCCAGTGGTTTTCATTGGGGATGCAGTGAAACTGATGCTGGGATGGTACATTGGACCAATGCCAGGCTAAAACGGAGTCTCTGAACGGAGATGAAATCCAATACCAAAAGCCCTGAGTAACATGTCACAAATAAGAGCAGAATAACTTGATTTACTGCATTTTTGGCACATGAATGCCTGTTTTTCCTTAATGAGGGAGCAAAATACTGATTGCAGCTCAACATTTTGCCCACTGAGCCCAAACTAATGGTTTAAATCTGCAGTAAAAAACTTAGATTTGTACTTGAATCGGTATCGGCGGTGAAAAGGGGATTATCAGTGATCCTTATTTTCCATACACTGGGTTGTGGGATGCCCACAACAAGAATAGGGGAAAAAATGCAAATTTTTTGGCATCAAATATATATTTTCTTTCAAATAAAACTATTTTCGTACTTTTTCAGTCAATGACATTTTTTTAATGATTTAATGATGTTCCCAGACATCAGTAAAATAATGCTATAATGTTGACACCTTGTCTGCTTCATTTGCTCGTTAGTCGACCATGACTGAAGACTGTAAATAGGAATAGTGCATAAAGGGGACTTAATTATCCAACTTCTTGACAGGTCATGAGAATTTATTGTTCCTATTACTGGACAGAATAGTTGGTAGGTCGTGGGCTAAAGTGTGTCTTCTCAAGTGGGTCACAACATGAACAGGTTTAGGAACCCCGTCTTTAAGCCATGTGACCACGAGTCATAGTACATTAAAAGTAATTCTGAAGAGGTGAGTTGTGATTAATGATGTGAACGTGGACAGATTGGTGCAGTCTGATGTGTTTGAGGAGGGGGTTGCAGGGGGCACCTAAGGAGAAGGCTCTGTCACCCTAGGTCCTGTGTGGTGGAGACAGGAGGTCCAGTGCTTGGTCCCTTATGGTGGAAACAGGAGGTCTGGTGCTTGATCCTGTGTGGTGGAGACAGGAGGTCCGGTGCTTGATCCTGTGTGGTGGAGACAGGAGGTCCGGTGCTTGGTCCCTTGAGGCAAATTTGTGATACTGGGTTATACAAATAAAATTGACTTGACTTGACAGAAAGATGGCGGATGTTGAATTGTGGACTCTTCCAGCCACCATGTACCATCACACTGTGTCCCGACCTTCACACATCTTCTAAAGCTCTGTTGACGTACATCCTGGATAAAGTTTGAACACTTTTTTTGCTAAACGGGCATTTCAGAAAATATTTCACGCTGAAGGACACAAAGAGAAACTGAAGTGTAATTTCAGAGGCAGATTACGTCAGGGTAGACGTAGAAGGTCTGTTTGTTTAAAGGTCATAAGATCAAAACTGGAAATGAAATAAAGAGTTTGGAAGTGTCATTTCAGCAGTAATTTCTACAGCTGTTTTTTGTTCTATGTCTTTTCCTTGTTACCGACACTGAAGGTTGTCAGTCAACATAAAGCTGATATACATTGAAGGTGTCATGTTCAGTGGATGGTGTTGGTGGATTGGGTGTTTTCCCTATCTGACTGCTCCCTCATGATGTTGACCCTGCCTGATTGTTCCCTCATGATGTTGACCCTATCTGACTGTTCCCTCATGATGTTGACCCTGCCTGATTGTTCCCTCATGATGTTGACCCTATCTGACTGTTCCCTCATGATGTTGACCCTATCTTATACTGTTTCCTCATGATGGTGACCCTATCTGACTGTTCCCTCATGATGGTAACCCTATCTTACGGTTTCCTCATGATGGTGACCCTATCTGACTGTTCCCTCATTATGTTGACCCTATCTTACTGTTCCCTCATGATGTTGACACTATCTGACTGTTCCCCCTCATGATGGTGACCCTATCTGACTGTTCCCTCATGATGTTGACCCTATCTTACTGTTCCCTCGTGATGTTGAACCAATCTGACTGTTCCCTGATGATGGTGACACTATCTGGCTGTTCCCTCATGATGGTGACCCTATCTGGCTGTTCCCTCATGATGGTGACCCTATCTGACTGTTCCCTCATGATGGTGACCCTATCTGATTGTTCCCTCATGATGATGACACTATCTGACATTCCCTCATGATGTTGACACTATCTGACTGTTCCCTCATGATGGTGACCCTATCTGGCTGTTCTCTCATGATGGTGACCCTATCTGACTGTTCCCTCATGATGGTGACCCTATCTGACTGTTCCCTCGTGATGATGACACTATCTGGCTGTTCCGTAATGATGGCGACCCTATCTGACTGTTCCCTCATGATGGTGACCCTATCTGACTGTTCCCTCATGATGGTGACCCTATCTGACTGTTCTCTCATGATGATGACCCTATCTGATTGTTCCCTCATGATGATGACCCTATCTGGCTGTTCTCTCATGATGGTGACCCTATCTGACTGTTCCCTCATGATGATGACACTATCTGGCTGTTCCGTCATGATGGCGACCCTATCTGACTGTTCCCTCATGATGGCGACCCTATCTGGCTGTTCCGTCATGATGGCGACCCTATCTGACTGTTCCCTCATGATGGTGACCCTATCTGACTGTTCTCTCATGATGGTGAAGTCTCTTTGTGTCTTCTCAGTTTATGTAGTTTTTGCCAGTTCACTGAAATCACTTTCAATTAATGCTAAGTCACTGTGATTAATCCTGTTGTTTTTACTGCAAGGCAGCCAAATAAAGTTCTCCAACCTCCAAAGGGTTGTCGGTGTCTGGTAAATTTCAGACTTGTTTGACCTCCTAGACTTAAACCACTGACGTCCGTCTGTCGCTCATTAACCTGTCTGGTCCTTGTCACTAAAACGTAGTCTTACTGACTGCCATTATCTCAGTAATGTCTGTAGCACTCCTTCCTTGTGTAATGATTCATTTTTTTCTTCCAATGAATCAGAGAGGGTCAGATCTCCTCTTGACATGGAGGTCATGTTCTCGTGTTTCCAGTCTCTGGTTTGGCTTTAGTCATGACGTGTCACTTAAGTCAGTCAGCTCACATCCTGCACAGCTCCGTCCACTAACGGACACACATACCAGGGTTTTGTTTTGTTGGGTTTTTTTGTGTGTTTTTTGTCTTTTTAAATGTTTCCCCCTTGTTCTCCCCAGTTGTACCTGTCCCATTAACCCACTCTTCAGAGCTGTCCCAGTCTCTGCTCCACCCGCTCTGCTGGTTCAGGGAGGGCTGCAGACTACCACATGCCTCCTCCCAGACATGTGGAGTCACCAGCCACTTCTTTTCACCTGACAGTGAGGAGTTTCACCAGGGGGACGTAGCACGTGGGAGGATCACGCTATTCCCCCCCAGTTCCCCCCTAACAGGTGCCCCGACTGACCAGTGGAGGCGCTAGTGCAGTGACCAGGACACATACCCACATCTGGCTTCCCTACCCGCAGACACAATCAATTGTGTCTGTAGGGACGCCCAACCAAGCCGGAGGTAACACGGGGATTCGAACCGGCGATCCCTGTGTTGGTAGGCAATGGGATCAGCAGTTTGAATCCCTGTGGACCGCTAAGCTACCCGGACGCCCCCAGGGTTTTACTTTTTTTGGGGGGGAGGTTACTTTTTAATGAAGCCTCCATTGATTTGGTTGTTGGTTCATTTCCTCATCCCGACTGAACCTGACAGGTAAATCCTGGTTCACCGGCTCTGCACTAAAATGGAAACACCAGTTGCATTTGACTGCATCAGCTGGACAAACTAACAAAGACTCACGTTATCCGAACCTATCAGCTGCGGGTGAAAACTAAGTTGACATTTTACATTTGTCTGAACTTAAAAGTAAAATTATTTAATCAAAAACCAGAACTACAACTTGTAAATGACAGTAGTGAATAAAATGTGTTTTCAGGCATCTCCAGGTATCCCCACCCTTATAAACAATACAGCACAACACAGTGGCATAACGACCGACACCAACCACCGGTTTCATATGCAAATACGGGTGTGACCATTAACTAGCATTACAATGGCCATGTGTACTGTTCACAGAGGACTGGGGGAATAGTTGCAGTCACAGCATTGTAAGATGGAGACAGATGTACTGTTAGCCCCCCCCCCCTCGGTTCAGTGATGGTCTTTCCCTCTTCACATAGATGGCCTCTTTGACTCCCTGTTCAAACCAGTGTTCCTCCCTATCAAGGATGTGCACATCCTCAACCTTGAAAGAGTGGCCACTGGCCTGTAGATGGTGTAGACGGTGGAGACTGTAGACGGTGGAGACTGTGTAGATGGTGCAGACTGTGTAGATGGTGCAGACTGTGGAGTCCTGGCCTGACACGTTAGCTCTCCTGTGTTGTGTCATCCTCTTGGCAAAGGTCTGTTTGGTTTCCCCAATGTACGGGCTGGGGGGGGGGGGGCTAAGAGGACATCTGTCACCATCTTACAATGCTGTGATTGCTAGTATTCCCCAGCCCTCTGTGAATAGCACACATGGCCATTGTCGCTCTAGTTAATGGTCACACCCATATTTGCATATGAAACTGGTCGTTGGTTTGGGTCCTTATGTCACTGTATTGTTTATAAGGGTGGGACACCTGCAGTCAGTTGAGACTGAAGAGGTCACCTATGCCCCTTTCCCGCTACATGGTACCGACTCGACTCAACTCGCAGAGTGTGGTTTTCCATTACTGTAACAGCGCCCCCTCAGTGTAGCTGGTCTGCATTGATTTTGGTCCTCGCTCCTGCTTCTTTGGAACCTCGACAAAGGTGGTACCAGAACAGCGGTAACAGTTACCAAAATGCCGGTACTTTCCAGTAATGGAAAACAAAAAAGTCGAGTTGAGTCGACCCGGTACCATGCAGTGGAAAAGGGCCATTATGCCCCTTTTCCACTGCATGGTACCGGCTCAACTGGACTCAACTCTACTCCCTTTTTTTGGTTTTCCATTGGGCAAAAGTTAGGGATAGTACCTAGTACCAGGTACTTTTTTTGGTACCACCTCTGTTGAGGTTCCAAGTGAGCTGAGCTGATACTACACCACAATAAATAAATAAATAAAGCATAAATATTAATGTATATTTATTTAAATACTAATAAAATCTTGAAAAAAAACCTAGTCTACACGCCCACAAACGAGCAGCGGGGCTTCGTCGTGAGGGGACACTATCTGCAGTGGAAAACCAAATCCCAAATAGTAAAGCGAGTAGACTCGAAGAGTCGAGTCGAGTTGAGCCAGTGCCATGCAGTGGAAAAGGGGCATTAGATGATGATGAAATGTTTCTGTCGACAGACGTTGTGTCCAGATGAACGGACTCACCCTTCTCTGACTTCTTACCTGGGTTGTTGAGCATGAAGACGGATCACCTGTCTCTCGGCGACTGAGGAAAAGTTTTATTTTCCTCTCTGATGTAGATTAATGTTTCATATTTGCAATGTGTCACTACGATCTGGATGAGGTCCCGGGGCCCTGAATTGCAGGTAAAATGGGACCATGTACATCTGAGAGGGCCGCGTAGAACGTTCCTTCGTCAGAATGACATCCATTGTGTCCTCTGATGTCCCATTTCGGTCCGTGCGCAGATTCTTGTTTAATTTATGAATCCTCAGATTGAAGAAGACGGAGTCAGCCAGCTGGTTCAGTACCAAAATTCCCCTCGGGGATGAATTAAGTATTCTGACTCTGATGATTCTGATTCTGACATCACTGGACGGAGTACAGGGATGAAGAGAACGAACTCGGGCCCTCGCCGACCACTACAGCCTCGTTTTGAGCTCCTGTCTCAGAAGGAGGCTGAAAACTGAGCACAGTGTCTTAGACTACGTCCACACTGAGAGTTCAGTTCAAAATGCTTTCTTTCCCTTTTGTCTTTCCATCTATACAAAGACCTTACACAACTCTTCTGCACTTACCATACGCACGGTTTGGTGCCCCGTTGGAGTCATTACATGGCTAATCCACAAGGGGGCATCAAAGCCACTAAGTGGGTAGGAAGAAGCTTTAAGTGGGCTATTCAAAAACCACCACCAAGGAGGAATATTTGATACATTCTCAATCGCCACGAAAATATTGTAGTGAGTTCAGGGGACAGCCGAGAATCAGCCACAGCCAGGACTCGAACCTGGGTCGCCCGCACCACAGGTGGCTACGTTAACCAGTCAACTAAAGGGTCCGACCCGTTAGCCAAGGGCTAGCGAGTCTAGTCATGCGTGGTCGTTACACTACCCTCCTCATCTTCGGGAAGCGCGTCCACATGCTTCAGCCTATCAGCTCCCGCACGCCTCTGGGCTCGCGCTTCCGATGGCCTCACGGTCTCACCGTCGCACTTCTGACACCAATGCAGCGAACTCGGGGGTGGGGGGCAGCCGGGAATCGCCGCAGCCCGTTGGCTAAGGGGTCGGACCCTTTAGCTGACTGGTTAGCACGGCCGCCCGTGGTGCGAGAGACCCGGGTTCGCGTCCCGGCTGCGGCGGATTCTCGGCTTCCCCCCGAGTTCGCCTCAGTATGTTAGGAAGCTACTCTGTAGGTCACGTAGAGGCACCGAGAACGCGCCACGGCGAACATTAGTCTCTCGCTTTACTCAGATGAAGCGAGGCATTGCCAGTTTTATCGGATGTCATCATCCAACTGCCCGTCTTGGTCTAGGACAGGAGCCGCAGGATATTTAGGGGCCCAAGCTCAGAGGCCGTGTGATCCCCAGGGGACCCTACTGCAGTCGCTCAGATCTTTACTCTTATTCCTCCGTTGGTGAACGTGGTACTGCGGCAGACACGGAAAACGTTACCTAAGTGAACATGTCAGCGGAGGTATAGGATGGCGCAGCAAGTAAGACACCAAACATGACATGTCCACCAGCAGGTGGCGCTATAATCAAGGTAAGCACGTTTTGGCCAGTGACGTCCACATTGAACGTAGCACATCGAAACCCTATAGGCCTCCGCCACTTCTGCCAGTAATGTTTTCACGGGATATGCAAAACCTCCTCTTCCGAACTCCTCCTAGGCTGTAAATCCGATCTGCACGAAACGTGGCAGCTAGACTCCCTGGACCCTCGAGATCAAACAACTTTATTAATCGTGCTATG